>NW_007076497.1:482097-487157 GCF_000164805.1 Carlito syrichta | reverse complement strand
CATGCGCTACCATGCCCGGCTGATTTTTGATTTATTGTAGAGATGAGGTCTTGCTGCCCAGGCAGGTCTCGAACCCCCGAGCTCAGGCAATCCACTCACCTCAGCCTCCCAAAGGAGCGGGATTATAGGCTGAGCCACCAAACCCAGCAAGATACTAATCTTAAAGTTCTGTGATATATCCCTTAGACTGATCACAGTGACTGGCATATAGCAGTTACCTTGTAAATACTTGTTGAAAGAATAATCAATGTAGAGAACCATAATATTTAAATTTGTCTAATCAGAAAACAAATTTGTTTATTCACACCCTTGGCTTGGTGCCACTAAGCCAAATTTCTGCCCATACAAGATTATATTTCAAAATTACTAATGGTAAACAATACTGGACAACTAGCTTTATAAGGAATGTATTTCAAATTTGCCTTGGTTTGTATTCCTCTCTAAACTCCTACATTTTCTTATCAATGGAGCAAATCTACAATTGATAAACTTTATTCTCTTGTCTTAGAGTATTTTACAGTTTACCTTTGGTATCAGGATATGGTTAAATAGATTTAAGTGCTTCATCTTCTATTTGGTATGTAATATTTATATAATAATGCTATTTGTCTTATTATATTTAACTACTGGAAAATTGAACATATGGACCTAGTCAGCATCCTCAAAACCAAGGTTTTGGAAGAGCATGGAAAAGTCTGGTGCATTTATTACCAACAAGTGGAACAAATGTTCTGAATGATCTGAGTGACAAGACCACAAACAGAATACACGATTAGTAAATAGGACATTGAAGGTTGAATAACTCTGAATTGGGGCTGAGTTTAATATCAAAGGCCCATTACCCCTTAAAAAAAAAACACTCACCTTTATGGTTATTATGAACTGTCAGTTGTGAAGATGAAGGGTGTCTGCGAATCTGGGATGAATATTGGAAAGATGTTGCAATGTTTAGAAAACCTTAACCCATTTAAACCTTTCTCAGAGTTTATTCCTCTTTTTATTTTAAAAATGGGTATAGTTCAGGGTTAAGTGTACAAATGGTCATTGTACAGGTAAAGTCTGGGCCTCACTTTAGTACGCTCTTCACCTGGTTTAAGAGCAGGTACCCTTATTGATGAAATGTGCTCTTACTCCCCTGGCAGTTTCCCACTACTGCCAATTCCTTTATTATAGTATTATGATAATTGTTCAGGGTCCACTTATGAGTAAGTACATCTGTTACTCAGTTCTTTGTTTCTATGATAGATCACTCAGTATTATAGACTCTAAATCCATCCAAGTTGCTGCAAAATTCATAATTCTGTCCTTCGTTGTGGCTGCATAATATTCCACTATGTATGTGTACCACATTTTTAAATTCAGTCCACTTTTGTTGGGCAGCACGATTGGTGCCATGTTTTTTCTATTGTGAATAATGCTACAATAAAAATACATGTGCAGATATCTTTTTTATAGAGTGATTTGAGTTCCTCCAGGTAAATTCCCACAAGGGGAATTGCCGGATCATGTGGAAGGTTGATTTTTTTAGATCTTTTAGGAACCTCCACACTGTTTTCCGCAGAGGTTGTACTAGTTTACAATCCCAACAGTGTAGAAGTGTTCTCTTTTCTCCACATCCTCATCAGCATTTGTTATTTTTTGAGTTATTGATGATGGTCATCCTGATTAGAGTTAGGTAGTATCTCAGAGTGGTTTTAATGTGCATTTCTTTGATGATTAGTGAGGCTGAACATTTTTTTTTTTTTTTTTTGAGTTGGAGTCTCACTCAGTCACCCAGACTGGAGTGTAGTGGCCGTTCTCAGCCACTGCAGCCTCAACCTGCTGGGCTCTGGCTATCCTTCTCCCTCAGCCTTCCAAGTAGCTGGAACTACAGATGCACGCTACCACGCCCGACTAATTTTTTTGATTTTTATTGTAGAGATGAGGTCTCGCCAAGTTGCCCAGACGGTCTCAAACCCGCGGGCTCAGGCAATTCACTCACCTTGGCCTCCCAAGGTGCAGGATTACAGGCTGAGCCACTGAGCCCGGCTGCATTTTTTTATGTATCTGTTGGGTGCTTGTATGTCTTCTTTTGAGAAGTGTCTATTTATGTCTTTTGCCCACTTTTTAATAGGCCTATTTGATTTTTTGTTTGTTTGTTTTTGGCACTTTTGAGTTCCTTGTAGATCCTAGATTTTAGACCTTTGTCAGATATACAGTTGACAAATATTTTTTCCCGGTGTCTCTCCGCTCTCATGATTGTTTCTTTTGCTTTGCAGAAGCTTTTCAATTTGATGAAGTCCTACTTGTCTATCTTATATCTTATGGCATGGGCATTTGAGGTTTTGATCAGAAGTTGGTTACCAGTTCCGATTTACAAGAGGGTGTCTCCTGTTACTGTCTAACGTTCTTATAGCTTGAGGTTTTACATTTAGGTCTTTGATCTTTGATCCATTTAGACTTAATTTTTGTGTATTGTAATAGGTTGTGATCTTGTTTTAATAATCTGCATGTGGTCAGCCAATTTTCTCAGCACCATTTACTGAATGATTTCTCCTCTCCCCAGTGGTTGTTAGTTGAGGTTTTGTTGAAGATGATTTGGTTAAGAAATTGAGATTTTGCTTCTAGCATCTCTATCCTGTTCCATTGGTCTATATGCCTATTCTTGCACCAATACCAGGCTGTTTTGATTATTGTAGACTTATAATAAAGTTTAAAGTCTGGAAGTGTGATACCTCCTCCTTTATTTACTTTGCTGAGTATTATTATGGCTATTCATGGCCATTTATATTTCCATATGAATTCCTGTATTGTTGTTTTCAGGTCTGAGAAAATGATGTTGGTGTTTGAACGGGTATTGCATTAAATTTGTAAATTGAGTGGGATGAACATCTTAATAATGTTGATTCTTTTCATCCATATGCATGAAATAGTTTTCCATTTATTTGTGTCATCTTTGCATTCTTTGAGCAGTGTCTTGCCATTTTTGTTGTAAACATCTTTCACTTCTCTGGTTAGGGAGATGCCAAAGTATTTTATCTTATTTGCTGCTATTGTGAATGAGATTGTGCTTTTTATTTGGTTCTCTGCATGTTTATTGTTGGTGTATAAAAATGTGTTTATCTTTTGCAAGTTTATTTTGTACCCCGAGACTTTGCCAAAGTCCTTTATCAGTGCAAGAAGTTTTCTTGACAGATTATTTTGGATTTTTGAGGTATAGAATCATATCATCAGCAAAGAGGGATTACTTGACTTCCTAATTTCATACCCCTGATTTCCTTCTCTTGTGTAATTGTTCTAGGTAAGACTTCCAATACTGTGTTGAACAGGAGGGGTAAAAGTGGACAGCCTTGTCTTATTCCATTTTCCAAGGAAATGCTTCCAATGGAACATACTCCAAGATTGACCACATCCTCAGCCATAAATCAAGCATAAACAAATTTCATAAGATTAAAACACTGCCATGCACCTTCTCAGACCATAGTGGAATAATAATAAATATCAACACCAACAAAATTATTCCCAAATCCACATAGACATGGACACTAAATAGTATTATGCTGAGCAACTCCTGGGTCAACATGGAAATCAAAGCAGAAAGTAAAAGAGTTCTGAAAACAAATGAGAATAAAGACACACCTTACCAAATCCTCTGGGTTGGCATGAAAGCAGTACTGAGTGGGGAATTTGTTTATTTGTGAACACACATCAAGAAAATGGAAAGCTCACAAGTTAATAGCATAGCAAATCACCTAAGGGAGCTGCAAAGACAAGACCACCAAAATCCTAACTTCAGCAGAAATATCCAGATCACCAAAGTAAAATCCCAAATATAGGATATAGAAGATAAAAATATCGTAGAAAAAAATCAACAAAACAGAAAGCTGGTTAATTGAAAGGATAAACAAGATTGATAGACCCCTAGTAAGATTGACCAAGAAAAAGAGAGAAAAACAAAAGCCCAACTAAACACAATCAGAAATGCAAAAGATCAAATCACAATGGACCCTGAAGAAATACAAAAAGTTATCAGCAATTACTATGCAAACCTGTATAGAAACAAACTTGAAAATGCAAATGAAATGGAAGATTTTCTGACATCACACAACCTCCCAAGGTTGAAACAAGAAGAAATTTTGACATTAAATAGACCAATCACAGTCCAAGAAATCAACTCCATCATAAGAAAACTACCCACAAAAAAAGTCCTCGATCAGATGACTTTCCAGCAAAGTTCTACAAAACATACAAGGCGGAGCTGATACCAATGCTACTGAAAGTATTCCAAGCAGTTGAGAAAAACAGAATTCTCCTCAAATCATTTTATGAAGCTAATATCATACTGATACCCAAACTGGGTAATGATTCAACAAAGAAAGAGAACCACAGACCAATATCCCTAATGAACATAGATGAACATAGATGCACAAGTACTCAACAAGATTCTAGCAAATCAGATCCAACAACACATCTCAAAAATCATCCACCATGACTAAGGATACCCAGGATGCAGGATTGGTTCAATATCCGTAAGACCATAAATGTAATTAAATACATCAACAGATATAAAAATAGGAATCACATGATTATATCCTTAGACACAAAAAAAGCTTTTGATAAAATTCAGCATCACTTCTTGATAAAAAGCCCTTGAACACCTAGGCATAGAGGGAACATATCTCAAAATAGTAAGAGCCATCTAAGACAAACCCACAGCCAACATATTGCTAAACAGACAAACATTATTCCTTTTTTTTGTTCAGATTAAAGTATCATACAGGAGGCACCACATGGTCGATAAAAACTTCTAGAATTCTGCCAGTCACACTGTACTATTTTCTCACTATATTCTTTGAGAGTCTCCACAGCTGTGAGCACTGCTTTCTTTGCTTGTAAGAAAAATATCACTATCAATTCATAGTAAGTTAGTATAATTAAAACTAATTGTTCAATTTTTAAAGATTTATTTATTTATTATAAAGACGTGGGGAACAATTCAGGGTTAGGTATACAAACATTGATCATGCAGGTACCCTTGTTGATGAGGTATGCCCCTCCCTCCCCTAGCAGTTTTCCTCAAA
>NW_007076497.1:467207-481902 GCF_000164805.1 Carlito syrichta | reverse complement strand
TCCAAGTTGCTGCAAAGTCCATATATTTGTCCTTCTTTATGACTGCATGATATTCCATTGTGTATATGTACCACATTTTTGTTATCCAGTCCAGCTTAAATGGGCAACAGGGTTGGTTCCATGTTTTTGCTATTGTGAATAGAGCTGCAACAAACATACGTGCGCAAATAACTTTTATGTAGAAATATTTGAGTCTTGAGAAGCTTTTTTCTTGGTTTTGTTTTCAAATTACAAAACATATGCACTTTTTATAGTAGAAACATTGGGAAATGCACAAGTGTAAAAATAAAGTAATAACATCACTATGTAGACAAAGCTAGTTTTATACAAAATCAGTGTCATGCTGGAATCATTGCTTTGTGATCTGCTGTATAAAACTTTATAACATAAAGTACACATGCCATTAACAATCTTCTAAATGTAATTCCTAATGGTTCTATCAAAATGAATTTGACTAAACACATGTCTGGATACATTGATTGACTCTAGATTTTTACTGTTATTAATATAACAGTATAAAGAATATTTTTCAATATATTAATTTTCTAATGTTTTCATACTACAGATTACCAAAATTAAACTTTAAACTATAAGCTATATAGATATTTTTAAATTCTTTGCACTCACCTCCAAATTACCATACAGAGAATTAATAATGTACTTGACCCAGCTATCTATTGTTTAAATAGCCAAAAATATCTAATTTTAATTTGCTGTGCTTTTACTTTTAATTAGTTGAATTATTTCTTCAAATATTGTCATTGATATTCTATACTTATAAATTATTGGTCTTTAGTCTTCTCATATTAGCACATTTATTTTGTAGCTATAATTTTATTGGCCTTTCATCTTTTATATACATTGATATATTGAAAATATTTTCTGTTTTTATGTTTTAATTATTTATGAAATTGCCATATATGCAGAATTTCAAATTCTATGCAGTAATAGTTCATATTTGTTTAGTTTTACTATGTATTTCAGCAAAATTATTAACACACACTATTTTATTTAATCTTTAAACCACCACTAAAATGCATACAGATAATTATTCTTATTTTCAGATGAGGAAACTGAGGCACAGAGGGCTTCAGTGTCTCGCCCAAAGTCACATAACCAATTAGTAAGTGGTAAAACTGGCCTTTAAACCTAGACAATCTAACTTCAGAGTTCAGTTTGGTAATTATTTTATTTTCTATTTTTTCTAGGCATTTGCCTAGAAAGCCCTGAGCCACTCTAATAATGAATAATTTTTTTCTTACACTTTTCTCTTTTCCAAACTTTCCAATTTCCTGTTTTCAATTCTCTTTTTCATCTTATTTTCTTTCTTTCTTTCTGTTCTTTTTCTTCTTCTCCAACTCTTTTAATCTTTTTATTCATCTGCAATTTATGTTGCATTGTGGTATAGGGTAAGATTGCAAGTTTGTTTTTCAATTAGTTAACCAATTATGCCTGAAGTACTTATTAATAAATCTAGCACTTTGGCATTGGTTTTATTTTATTTTTTTAATAAAGATGTCGGGTGCAATTCAGGGTTAGGTGTACAAACATTGATTATGCAGCTACCCTTGTTGATGAGGTCTGCCCCTCCCTCCCCTAGCAGTTTCCCTCAACTGCCAATCCCACCTCCCTCCCCTGGGAGTTTCCCATTACTGCCAAATATTTTCTTATAGTATTATAATTATTCAAGGTCCGCTTATGAGTGAGAACTCTGTTTTAAATGCTATCTTTATCATATGGAAAATAGATATACTTGTATATATAGTTTATTTTTTTGTTCTGTCTCATTATTATTATTATATCAATACCATGTGATTTAAATATTTTAGTTTTGCAATATTCTATAATCTGAGAGTGCAAATGATTTACCACAATACTTTTTTATTATTTATTTATTTTGCGTTGGAGTCTCACTCGGTCGCCCAGACTGGAGTGCAGTGGTTGCTCCCGGCCACCGCAGCCTCAACCTGCAGGGCTCCGGCGATCATTCCACCTCAGCCTTTTGAGTAACCAGAATTACAGGCATGTGCTACCACACCCGGCTGATTTTTTTATTTATTGTAGAGATGAGGTCTCGCTGCCCAGGCGGGTCTCGAACCCACGGGCTCAGGCAATCCACTCACCTCAGCCTCCCAAAGGCGCGGGATTACAGGCTGAGCCACCGAACCCGGCTACCACAATATTTTTTAAAAATTATTTTGACTACTATTGATCATATGTTCTGCCATATAAACTTTTTCTTGCTAGATTATCAGTTTTCAAATGATGATTTCCTAGTGCTCCAAATGTAAGCAATGAGAGTATATTTAGTTTCTTGGTATTATATACTGATGAACTTTTAAATACTGATGTGTTTTAATATCTTATTGACACTCAAATCTTTGGACAGTGGGAGCCTCTTTATATATTATCCTGGATCACTTTTAATCAAATTATGAAAATCTTTAATAACCTTCATCACGTCTATGATCCAGACACATTTTCTACATTTTTATCCCAAATCAGGATTCAATCATATCTTCAAGGATGCCTGGTTAACTTTGTTATTGAGTTCATGATCTGAGCATTAAAAGTGTTCTTTACTATTGCTTTAGTCATAGTTTCAAGTATTCTTTTCACAAGCCAAAAAACAAATAATGAGTTCATGCTGAAATTTCTATTCAAATGTGGAATTATACTCCTTGGCATATGTTATGTGATTTTAGATCTGATCTCTTCTTTGATGATGAAAATCTTTATTTATTTACATAATTAATTTATCTGAACACACACACACACACCCACACACCCACACATGGTTAAAAAGTTAGAGTGCATTTGTTTTATTTTTACAATTATTTTTATCTTTAGCATATAATCTATTAAGAACATGCAATAAAATTTTAAAGTCATTTGAAGTATTTCCTCTCTGTATCATTTTTCCAACAACCCAATTCAAAGATTAATTTGTTAATTTTGTTTTTCATAATTACCAAGTCCTTTTTAATTATATAATGTAATTTTGTTTCAAAAGTCCGTGCATTCACATGCTATTAAGGTCAAGCCTACAAAATAAAGTGTATTAGAAAAGTCTAACTTCTACCCCTGCCTCTGCTTCAAAGTTTATTAAAATGTCTAACTTCTACCAATATTTCCACCTCTCTCTATTTTAAAAAAATCACAAAATATAATTTTTCTTTCATCTTAAAATAAGGATGCATCTATATATTTATATATAGATATATTATATTTATATATAGATATATTTATATATAGAAAATCACAAAATATAATTTTTCTTGCATCTTAAAATAAGGATGCATCTATATATTTATAAATATATAAATCTATATATTTTAAAATGAAAGAAATATATATACACACACACACACACACACACATATAAGTTGTGAAATTTTACTTTCCAATTGGTAATGTCCAAGAGTGTGTATTTGAAGTTTCACCAATAGTGTGTTTTAACAACTTTTTGAACTTTGGCAATCTGAAAGAATAATATTTTAGTTTATTTTTTACATTTCATTTATTTATACACACATATAAATGTAAATATAAAATATATGGTTCCTTCTGTCTAGATTAAGTGGTATCACACTATGCAAAAATGTTTTTAATTTTTTTTACTTAATAATACATCCCAAAGAATACATAATACCAGTTTATAAATATATTTTTATTGATGGACATTTGGGTAAGTCATGTACCAGGACCAATCGTGCTATAATAAGAACCTTTGTGAATTTTGGGGGTTCTTTTTGCACTCCAGGCTAGAGTGCAGTGGCACACTCATGGCCACCACAGCCTCAACCTGCTGGGCTCAGGCGATCCTTCTGACTCAGTCTTCCAAGTAGCTGGAACTACAAGCACGCACCACCATGTCTAGCTATTTTTTTGACTTATTGACTTATTGTAGAGATGAGGTCTTGCCAAGTTGCCCAGGCTGATCTCAAATCCCTGGTCTCAGGCAGTCCTCTTGCCTCCACCTCTCAAAGTGCTGGGATTACAGGTGTGAACCACCACACTCGGCTGTGAATACAGATTTAACTTTACTTTTGGAATGTATTATTGTGATAAATTGCTAGAAGCAAGATTTCTGGGTCAAAGATATATGCATATGTTACTAAATTGTTCGTGAAATTTTACTTTCCAATTGGTAATGTCCAAAGTGTATCTTTGAAGTTTCACCAATAGTGTGTTTTAACAATTTTTTGAACTTTGGCAATCTAAAAGAAGAGTAATACTATTTTAGCTTAATTTTTAGATTTCATTTTTTCTTATTATGAGTGAGGTTGAGCATCTTTTTATAAGTTAAGAGCCATTTTTTTAGTTTCTCCCATTTTCTTATAAGATTGTCTTGTTCTTTTTTATTATTTAGAAATTCTTTTAATGTTAAGATTACTGACTCTTTTGGTGTGATTTGCAAATAATTTGCAAAGTGTGTTGGTACATGCAAAAATTATTTATATGATATATGTTTATATCATATAATATACATTTTCTACCATTCTATAGTAAATTATATTACCACATATATGTGCATAGAGATCATATTGTATATTATATCATTATATATGCTTACTTACCCATTTCCTGATTATAAAATAATTAATCCATATTTTATTCCACTATATGTAAGGTTTTGTTTTTAAATCTCTGATTTAATTTTTGGGGGGAGGTATATAAGGTAAGGAATAGACTAGTTATTATTTTTCATTTGGTTGTTCATACATTTCATTACCATTCATCCAAGATTTCATCTTTCCTCCACTGGTATGAAATGCTATGGTATTGTATATTAAATTTTCTTATGCAAGAGTGTCTATTACTGGTTCTGTTCACAATGTTTTAATCAGAGAGATTTTTGCTATTTTTGCTTTTTGTGCTTGCAAATGTAGTTTATAATTAACTTGTCTGGAAAAAATGTGAAGTTTTTTTAATTGCTGTCCTATGATATTTATATATCAACTTATGTATAATATACTTTTAATGATGTTGAATGTTCCTTCCAAGATCATGGTATATTTTCTATTTGTTCAACTGTACCTTTGTGTCCTTCAGGATTATTTTATAATTTTCCTTATAAAATTCTGTATATTTTCCTTAGCTTTTATTTTTCCTATTATAGATTAGGTCTTCTGTTTTGCTATATCTTTCAGATAAATTTTTGAGTTAATCTTTGCCTATGTTGTAAGGAATGGGTCTAACTATTATTTTGAATAGAATATCCAGTTATCTCAGTATCTTTAGTTGGAAACTATTCTTTTCCCCATTGAATTGTCCTGGTACCCTTGTCAAAACTCATTTGACTCTAAATATAAGAGTTTATTTCTAAACAAACTCTCAACTGTGTTCTTTTAATCTATATGTCTATCTTTAGGTTAGTATACACTTACTAAATCTGTGTATAAAGTATTGAAGTCAGGAAGCTTGAGTCCTCTAACTTTGCTGTTTTCAAATTGTTTTGGCTATTCTGGGTGACTTGTATTTCCATAGTGGTTGCTTTTGAATATGTAATTTGAAAGTAAGTAATGTTTCAAATTCTAATTTTTGCTTTAGTATAATTTTTAGTTGTTTCTTTTTATTTTATCAAGAAATCAGTTATGAACTTTCCCTCCTCTCTATTGTTTCTTATAACTCTCCCTAATTTTCCCCTTTCCTATTTCCACCACCAAAATTTCAAATCAATGTTAAATAATAGTTGTGATTGCATGAATCCTTGTAGTATTCCTGACTTCAATTAGGGTTATTTTAAACACTTACTGTTAATTATGATGTTGGCCATACATTTTAGCAAAAGTTTTAATGCAAACTCTTCCTGGTTTATTAAAACCTTTTGATCAGGAATGAAAGTGACGTTTTCTCAAACTTCTGAATCTTAATTTTTCTATCTCTAAAACTAGAAAATCGGGGCTACATTCTCTCCCAGTGTCCAGTCAAATTCTGATTTTGAGGTTAGACAAGATTGTTTTTGTTTGTTTGTTTATTTTGTCCTGGCTTTCCTAACTAACTCTGGAATATTTAACATGATCATTAATAGTTTCAAACCTAAATTTCTCATTGATGGAGAAATTTGATTAGCCACATTCAATCCTGTAGTGTTTTAAAGAATAAAGCTATAATAAGTGAAACACCTGCCATATAATAAACAACAAAGAGACAGTAGCACTTAATTATTTTACTACTTACAGGGTTTTTCTATATCTTAAAAGCTAAGGAGTGCTCTGCATTTCTCTTTTTACTACCTTGATAAATACTTCTGTCCTAAGCTGAAGGGAGTGGACTTGCAAATTGCAGATTGTTAAAGGGCAGTCTGAATTCTCCCAATTACATTTTTTAGCGTTTATTTATGGAAGTAAATCTGCCACACCATAGAAAATATGAGAAAACTCAGCCATGGAATTAAGATAAGCTTTTGTGTGCTGTTCATATAACCCAACATCAAAATAAGTTGAATATTCAAAATAGATTTAGAGAGAACATAGATTTGGAAGGAACATAAGTGGGCAATGAATTCACTCTCAAACACAAAGCATCACTATTTATTCTGTGATTTCATTGTGACATATTTTATTCTACTATTTCTTATACCGCTTTATCTATGCATCTCTTAAAGTAATTGATAATTGCTTACCATGAATTTAATAACCTATGTAAATCTCTCATGTCTCCCATTAGACTGAGACATCCTTGGGTCAAGCATTATGTGATATTCGAATCAGTATTTGATTCCTGGTGAGTACAAAAGAGTGAATACATAGTTCTATAGTTGAATGGATGAAAAAATGGATAAACCAATACATTAATTAGTGATTTCTCTCTCCCATGTCTCTCTATCTTTCTTTTCTTTCTCTAATAAATTTTGTTTTAAGACTAAAGACAAAACAAAAAACACTTCCTTCCTGCATTTCTCATTCCATTTCCTTTCACCAAGTTTAAATATAGAGGGGGGGAAATAATGTATAGTCATGTAAACAGTTACCCCAGGAATCACTTAGGTTTCCCAGCAAGACTTAGTTCTATTATTATTGATATCAATTTTAAGCACATCACTTATTAATTAATTAGTTTAGCTAGGCCAATCTGATTATACTGTATTTGAGGAGATCTACAAAGACTGAAATATTATATGCATATTATAATGTATATAATGTAAATTATATAACTTTTTCTGGAATTTGTAACTCACTAACCCATCTTGAAAAACTAGTTTGAAGCAGTACAGGGAACCTCTCAGTGTCACAGGAGAAATAATTATTGGAGACCCACTGCTCATTTTTTTTTCTTTTTTTCCCCCAGACATGTGAGTACCCTCAAATCCCACCACAGCTCCTCCTGAGGCATGTTTGTCAGAGCGTTTACAGAGGTTCTAATTAATTCTTTGTAATTGCATAGTATTTTTTTGCCTCCGTTTCTCATTGCTGTCCCAGCCTTGGAAACAAGATGTTCCACCTCTGGAGGCTGCCCTGGTAAAAGCCTATTAATAAATAATTAAGTTTGGAGACTCCTGCAGTGGTGAGTCATGACTGGAGATCACATGGAAGCTGTCTCCATGGCAACCCACCAACAGGACCTGCACTGCTCTATTTCTCTTTTTGTATGTGTGGAGAGAGTGGAGGCAAAGGCATTGATTTAAAAGAGATTTGCTTTTTTGTAATTTTTAAAAAATGTTCCTTTTGGAAAAAACCTGCCATTGAATTTAGAATTCAAGAAAGGCTATGTTTATAGCAAATGAAATGTGATCAGCAGTTGAGTGCGAAACCTTCTAACACCTCTTTTCCTTATCCCAAGCTCATCTGCTCTCTTCTAAATCCACGTCTGGCCCCACTTCAGCCCTGTCTTTCTGAGTGTACTAGTCCTTGCCATGATGTCATCACCGGGTACCTCTGCTTGCTCTGTCACTGACTCATGCTTAATGGTTCTTCACTTCTCTGCTTGTCCTGTATTAACTTGCTTTGCAGTGTAAACTAACATTATGTAAAATGGGAAGAGCATGGGTTTTTGAGTAAGGCAGGTATGGGCTCCATCCTCAGCCTCTACTCTTCACTAATTATGTGATTTAAGAAAATTACTGGACCGGGTGCGGTGGCTCATGCCTATAATCCCAGCACTTTGGGAGGCTGAGGTGAGAGGATTGCCTGAGCCCCTGGGCTCGAGACCAGCCAGGGAAGCTTGGTGAGACGTCATCTCTACAATAAATCAGAAAGTTAGCTGAGTATGGTAGCGCATGCCTATAGTTCCAGCTACTTAGAAGACTGAGGTGGAAGGATCGCCCAAGCCCAGCAGGTTGAGGCTACAGTGTCCGGGAGCATGCCACTGCCCTCCAGTCTGGGTGACACAGTGAGACTTCAACTCAAAAAAAGAGAAAAAGAAAAAGAAATTACTGAACCTCTCTCTGTTTCCTTGCCCATAAATTAAAAATAATAATCCTCTTCCAGGATTGCCAAGAAGCTTATGAGAGGCAGCATAGAGTAGTGGGTAAGAGTGTAGATTTTTACATTGTATGGATTTGAATCTTTTCTTTGTTTTTTATTCACTTTCTCTTTTAGGAAAAGTTACTTAATTTCACTAAGTCTTGGCTACTTATCGGAAAAGCTGATCAAACAATCATAAATTTATTTGAATCATTAATTTACAGAGATGCATGTAAAAGCCTTTGGCAAAAACTGTGAGCACTTAATATATGTCCATTACAATTATTAAAGGATATAGCATTATAGTATATGTGTGATAAATACAGCTATTTTTATTATGATGAGTTATTTTGTGAGATAATGATATGATAGTCAATTTAAGTGGGGGTCAACTACGTGGACACAACAGAGCAGAGTCACTAAACTCTTGGGTCCTTGCCTAGATTGGCACTTGATTCTGCTTCAGATAGAACCTTTGACTTTCCAGAATATATCTAATCTCAGTCTCCTTTCTTACAAAATCACAACTTAAACAGTGTCATCCCAGCATAGAGGTCATTTGTTCTGGATATTTTCTATTGTTCTCCATCCTATGCTTTGTTCTGTCTCAGGAGGCTGACGCTTGCAGACTGCTTGTCTTAGACTTGCTTTCTGGTAGTTTTCAGGTATATGAGACCAATAAGAAGGACACGATGAAAGCTACATGATTATTAGGGGCAAGGAGGACTAGGACTGGAACATCGGAGATTCACTGGGCTCTCTCTTGATACTCAGAAGTCTAATAATAAGTGGAAAGCTACAGCAACCCAATAAATACTAAACAACTGAGGACTGAGATCCTTCAGTTATAAAGTTATGAGACACTCTCCCAGGTAAAAAAAAAAAAAAAAAACCTTGAACTGGTGAAAAAGGAAAGCTATGGTAATTAATGTAGATTTTGTGGTTAGCCATAGAAGTGACAATTACAGATCCATACATATTTTATATTACTTGATTTTTTCATCTTTTCTTCCTATTTTAAATAAAGAATTCTGAAGTAGATCGAAGTAGATACCATAGCAATTTAAAAGATACACATGTAATTGACATCACCCTATGGCAATTTGGTTGCTGATGAGACTTTTTCTCTCCTCTGTTTTAAGGATCAATATTACTGTATTGAATGAAAAGCCAGAAACAATGCAGCGTGACAAAAAAGGGGAAGCTGAGCTGGTTCTCCAACACTTATACCACCTTTCCACATCCCAGGGCTCTTCTTCCTCTGCCTTGCTCTGTGCCCCAAGAAGCTGATTCCTGCATACTCCTTGCTGCCAGTTTCAGGTTGGGTTTGGCCAATGGGAGGCATCAGCAAGAGATTGAAAGCTTAAAGTAGAGATAAGTAGGTAGGGAGGGGCTTGGACTATCCCTGCCCTGCTTCTTCCTTCACTCAACATCTGTGACAGATGCCACCTCCTTCCATAGCTACAACTTTTGTCTGGCCACCATGCAGTGCTATGTCTCTGGATGCCTCACCATCAATATTTGCTTTTTAAACTGTGCCAATTCCTCTATATGTGATCCTTTCGCTGAAATATTTCAGTAAAACCAAATTCTGCTTCCTATCAAGGCTACAAGTCACATTGAAACTACTCCTAAACACTGATCATGTGTCAGTGCCTTCTATTTCTGTATTGCCTACACATAGTAGGTTCTCCATTAAGGACTTTAAAATAGAAGATTTTAGAATTAGAGTTGCTTAGGCTAACTAAAAAGAGATCAGTCAGAGCATGGACATAATTCAGAGTGACCATGACTCCCGTTTGATATGAAAATCTGTAGGTAAGTACAGGAATCTTGGCTTTTTTCATCTTTCAATGTCATCAATCACAATCATATTAAAAGAAATCAACCACACTCAGAGGATTCATCACTGTTGAGACTATTCAAATTTTCTTCCTAGGTTGACATAACATCTGTATGTCTAGAGCGAGAAATAATTGCCTATGGGTTCTAAAAAGTACCAGAAATGTTGGAAATAATGCTTTAAGATCCATTGGAACCATTGGTCCCCTGAACAATGAGAGTTGCCACTAGAGAACACCTCTGCTCAATCCTAGCATCAACATAGCAGACTCCTCATAGGCAAAGTCTCTGCAGGCTGTTCTTCCTTACCACTTCTCTGAGATAAAATTTTTGTAGCCACCGTTAATTTTTTGCTCTGCCCTCTAGACATCACTTTCATCTTATTTGTGTTATATTAGTGTCTACAAATCCTACAGGACAGGACAACTCAAAAAAATTTTTTTTAATTGCCATAAAACTCTGCTTCTTCTCCTTTAATTTCCACGAATATTTCATTTCCTGCTTTGGGAAACAACCTCTTGTCTCTCCCTGCCATCTGGACTTTTTAGTTTAACACTTCAGTTATAGAAACTTATCAATTCTCTATGATCTTTGTGGGCAGAGTTTTGACCCAAGTGACCTGTCCTCTATTCCACATGTCTGCAATTCTGGGTAAATTTGTTCTCCTGTCTTGGTATTTTCTGTGATTTCTGCGCTCTTCTATTGACTTTCCATTCCTGTTAGCCACTGTGTAGCTTATAAACAGGTTGACTGAGAGGTTTTACTTAACTTAATGTGGTTTCACCTCAAATGAATACTCAGAAGCAGCAGATGAAATTTTAGTTCTCAGAAATGCAATAGATGTAAATCAGATTAATTGTCTTACTAACTCTGAGAACATCCGGGGATCTCATTTCCTGCCCAAGTCGTTGGAATTTTCACGTTAACTTTTGGCAGGTAATGTGGTAGGAGCCAGTCATTTATCACCAATAGCTACCCTGAAAACAGATCAGTTTGAATATTGTGACAGATAAATTGGACTCTGCTTTCCAGTAAAGCATATTCCGGTAGCCTTATTTTGTGTGTGTGCTTTTACTCTCTCCCCTATTCCAGAAGGGTTTTCACATGTGAGCATGGGGTACACAAGAGATTCTTTTTCTTCTGCCCTTGCTCTAGGGGAAAAAAAAGACCATGTACCTAATGGATTCTCTCTTTAATAATATATAATTTCAAGAAAGGAATTTTATGATAGGCTACCATTTTTTACCTCTCCTAAGGTTTATTGAGCTTGCTTCAAACAGAGATTAGCAGTATGGTAGTTTTGTAATTAAAAGCAGAGAAAAAAAATGTTCATATAAATATTTGTAAACTAATGATTATAGCAGTTTTATTTATAACAGCCAAAAGCTAGAAACATCCGTGTGTCCGTCAACAGGTGAATGGATAAACAAATTGTGGTTTTAACTATATGGAGAAACACTATATTTGACAATAAAAAATGATCTATGAATGCAGTGTAGGTGAATTCTAAAGTAATTATGCTAAGTGAAAGAAGCCAGAAAAAAAAATACATGCCATATTATTTCATTTATACAAAATTCCAGAAATTACAAAGGAATCTAAAGCATTCCAAAGCAGATTAGTTGTTGCCTGGGATAGGCAGGAGGAAGAGGTGACAAAAGGGCATGCAAAGGCTTTTAGGCTTGATGGATATATATTTATTTTCTCAATTATGGTGATGGTTTCACAGATATGTATATATGTCAAAACTTATCGAATTGTACACTTTAAAGAAGTTCAGTTTATTGGATATCAATAAAAATTTAAAACAACAACAACAACAAACATTTGGAGTCATACTCTCTAGGTTCAAATCTTGGCTCCAACACTTCTGAACTGAGCTTGGCAATTTATTCAATTTCCTTATGTCTGCTTCCTTAATTGTGAAAGGAGAATAATATTATCCTAATTTATATTTTTTGTAAACGTTGGATATGTTGACCATGTGGAACACTTGAAACAAGTTCTCACACTATAGCAAGTCCTCAGTAGTGTTACTTTCATGTTTATGATGTGTCTGGCACAGTGACTTCCAATTTATTAATGTTATCTCCTTTGACCCCCAAATAATCCAGTGAAGAGCTCACACTTATCGCACAGAGCTAGAGACTGATGTCTTGTGTCATGCAACCAATGACAAAACCCTAATTAGTTTCCTGGCCTGTCTGACTCCAAATCCCTCATGTTGTCTCTCTAATAAGCCACAAATCCAACCCACAGCCCAGAATGATCTTTGTAATGCACTCTGCATCTTTGACATATTCTTAGTAAAATGGGGAAGGAAAATTGAGTTTCTGATGGCTTTGTTCAGTTTTCTGATGGCAACTATGATTTTCTGGATTGTGCTGGCCAAGGAATTCCTAGCCTTGGTGTGTTCAGTGTCTACAACTAAACTCTCTGCAGGTTTTTTTGTGTGTTTTGTTTTGTTTTGTTTTTTAATCAGTATTTTTTATTTTGATATTGTGCGGTACAGTTAAGGGTTAAGTATACAAATATGCTTCATTTATGCTCCCTTGTGATAACAGGTGACTCCCCGTCCCCAGACAGATGTTTACTACTATTAGTCCCATCCCCCCCCATGGTTTCCCACCACTGACAGTCATTTTCTTATGGTAGTGCGTTGGATGATCGAGGTCCACTATATGAGTGAGAATATGTGATACTCAGATCTTTGTTTCTGTGAGAGGTCACTCAGTATTATAGGCTCTAGCTCCACCCAGGTTGCTGCAAAATTCATGATTTAGTTCTTTTTTATGGCTGCATAGTATTCCATCATGTATATGTACCCCATTTTTTAATCCAGTCCTCTTTTGATGGATAGCATGGTTGGTTCCAGGTTCTTGCTATTGTGAACAATGCTGCGATAAGCATTCATGTGCAAGTATCTTTTTTATAGAGGGATTTGAGTTCTTCAGGGTATATTCCCAGTAGGAAGACTGGAGGGTCATATGGGAGGTTGATGTTTAGAGCTTTTAGGAATCGCCACACTGCTTTCCACAGAGGGTGCACTAGTTTACACTCCCACCAACAGTATAGGAGTGTTCCCTTTTCGCCACACCCTCTTCAACAGCTATTATTTTTTGATAATTGCCATTCCGACTGGAGTTAGGTGGTATCTCAGTGGGGTTTTGATTTGCATCTCCCTGATGATTAGTGAGGTTGAGCATTGCTTCATGTGTCTGTTGGCTGCTCGGATGTCTTCTTTTGTGAAGTGTCTGTTCATATCTTTTGCCCATTTTAGAATGGGGTTGTTTGTTTTTTTCTTTTCAGTACGTTTGAGTTCCTTGTAGATCCAAGATGTTAAACCTTTGTCAGACCTGGAGTTACCAAATACTTTTTCCCAGTCTGTAGGTTGTCTTCCTGCTCTCTTGATGGTTTCTTTGGCTTTGCAGAAGCTTGTCAGTTTAATGAGGTCCCACTTGTCTATCTTATTCCTTGTGGCCTGTGGGTTTTGAGTTTTGTTCAGGAATTGGATGCCAGTTCCAATTTCCATGAGGGTATGTCCTTCATTTTCTAAGGTTCTTATGGTTTGAGGTTTTACATTTAGGTCTCTGATCCATTTGTAGTTAATTTTTGTGTATGGGGATAGATAGGGGTCCTGTTTTAATCTTCTGCATGTGGTCAGCCAGTTTTCCCAGCACCATTTACTGAACAGGTTCTCCTCTCCCCAGTGATAGGTAGTGGAGGGTTTGTCGAAGATGAGTTGGTTGAGAAATTTAGGTTTTGCTTCTGGAATCTCAATTCTATTCCATTGATCTATATACCTATTCCTATACCAATACCAAGCTGTTTTGATGATTGTAGCTTTATAGTAAAGTTTGAAGTCTGGTAATGTGATACCACCTGCTTTGTTTTTTTTGCTGAGGATTGTTCTGGCCATTCTTGGTTATTTGTGTTTCCATATGCATTCCTGTGTTGTTTTTTCTAGGTCTGAGAAGAATGTTGCTGGTAATTTGATAGGTATTGCATTGAATCTGTAGATTGCCTTAGGTAAGATGGACATCTTCACAATGTTGATTCTTCCAATCCATGAGCATGGGATATTTTTCCACTTGTGTCATCTTTGATTTATTTGAACAGAGTTTTGTAGTTTTCATTGTAAAGGTCTTTCACATCTCTGGTTAGGAAGATGCCAAGGTATTTCATTTTTTTTGTGGCTATTTTGAATGGAATTGTGCTTCTTATTTGGGTTTCTGTTTGTTTATTATTGGTGTAAAGAAATGCGATTGTCTTTTGCACATTTATTTTATATCCTGAGATTTTGTCGAAAGTCTTCATCAGTGTTAGGAGGTTTTTGACAGATTCTCTTGGGTTTTAAGGTACACAATCATGTCATCTGCAAAGAGAGATAATTTGACTTCCTCTTTTCCTATTTGGATACCCCTGATTGCTTTCTCTTCTCTGAT
>NW_007076497.1:466022-467187 GCF_000164805.1 Carlito syrichta | reverse complement strand
TGTTATTGGTCTATTTAGGGTCTCAATTTCTTCTTGTTTCAACCTAGGTAGGTTGTGTGATGACAGAAAATCTTCCATTTCCTTGAGGTTTTCAAGTTTGTTTCCATACAAGTGTATATAGTAGTCTCTGATGATTTTTTGTATTTGTTCAGGGTCAGACGTGACTTCATCTTTTGTGTTTCTGATTGTGCTTATTTGGGTTTTTTCTTTCTTTTTCTCAGTCAGTCTAACTAGGGGACCATCGATCTTGTTTATCCTTTCGAAGAACCAGTTTTTTGTTTCATTGATTTTTTTTGTGTTGTCTTTTTGTCTTCTATGTCCTGGATTTGGGTTTTATTTTCGTGATCTGGATTCTTCTGCTGAAATTAGGGTTTTTATCAGTGTTAGGAGGTTTTTGACAGATTCTCTTGGGTTTTCAAGGTACACAATCATGTCATCTGCAAAGAGAGATAATTTGACTTCCTCTTTTCCTATTTGGATACCCCTGATTGCTTTCTCTTCTCTGATGACTTCCAATACTATATTGAACAGGAGGGGTGAGAGTGGGCATCCTTGTCTTGTTCCAGTTTTCAGGGGAAATGGTTCCAATTTTTGTCCACTTAGGAGTATGCTGGCTGTGGGTTTCTCATAGATGCCTTTTACTACTTTGAGGTATGTTCCCTGTATGCCTAGATGTTCGAGGGTTTTTATCAAGAAGGGTGCTGGATTTTATCAAAAGATTTTTTCTGCATCTAATGATATAATCATGTGGTTTTTGTTTTGACATCTGTTGATGTATTTAATTACATTTAGTGTTTTACAAATGTTGAACCAGCCCCAAGGATATAGCCTACTTGGTCATAATGGATGATTTTTGAGATGTGTTGTTGAATCCGGTGTGCTAGCATCTTGCTGAGAATTTTAGCATCTATGTTCATCAAAGATATTGGCCTATAGTTCTATTTTTTTGTTAGATCTTTACCTGGCTTCATTATCAATGTGATGTTAGCTTCATAAAATGATTTGGGGAGGGTTCCATCTTTCTCAATCACCTGAAATACCTTTAGGATTGGAATCAGTTCCTCCTTAGATGTCTTGTAAAATTCTGCTGGAAAGCCATCTGGTTCAGGGTGGTTTTTTTTTGTAGGTAGTTTTCTTATTACATAGTCAATTTCCTTGATTGTTA
>NW_007076497.1:465291-466002 GCF_000164805.1 Carlito syrichta | reverse complement strand
GATCCCTGTTTTGATTTCATCATTGACTCAGGAGTTGTTTAGCATCATGCTGTTTAGTGTCCATGTCTTTGTGGGTTTTGGGGGGACCCTGTTGGTGTTAATGTTTATTTTTATTCCACTGTGGTCCAAGAAGGTGTATGGTAGAATTTTGGTCCTTTTAAATTTGCTTATGCTTGATTTTTTGCCAATTATGTGGTTGATCTTGGAATACGTTCCATGTGGTGATGAGTAGAATGTGTATTTTCTGGTCTTTGGATGGAGTGTTCTGTAGGTATCAGTTAAGTCCATTTGGCCCAGAGTCACATTGAGGTTCCAGATCTCATTGCTGATTTTTTGTCCCAATGATCTTTCGAGGGTTGTGAGTGGGGTATTAAAATCTCCAATTATGATGGTGTTAGAGTCAATATCTTTCTTTAGTTTTTCTAGGAGTTGCTTTATAAAAGTTGGTGCACCTATGTTAGGTTTATATATGTTTAGGATATATATTTCTTGTTGATGGAGTGAACCTTTTATATAGTAGCCCCCTGTATCTTTTTAAATTTTTGATAGCTTAAATTGTATTTTTTCTGAAATTAGGATCGTGACTCCTCTTTTCTTTTGTGTTCCATTCACCTGAAAATTTTTTTCCCATCCTCTTACTTTGAGTCTGTGCATTTCCTTTCTAGTGAGATGGGTCTCTTGAAGGCAGTATATTGTTGCCTGGTGATATTT
>NW_007076497.1:318997-464927 GCF_000164805.1 Carlito syrichta | reverse complement strand
TTTTCTCTTGCTGCCTTTAGGATTTTTTCTTTTATACCTACTTTTTTAGGTGAATTATTATGTGTCTAGGAGTTGGTTTTCTCATTTGTTGTCTTGCAGGGGTTCTCTGCATCTCTTGTGTGTGAGTTTTTGCATCATTGATTAAATAAGGGAAGTTTTCTTGAATGATCTCATGGAAGGTTTGTTCCAGTGTGGTCTCTGTCCCTCTTTCTGCCTCAGGAAGGCCAATTACTCTTAGGTTAGGCCTCTTGAGGTAATTACTCATCTCTTGAAGGTTTTTTTCTGTTTTTGAGCTTCTTTTCTGTATTTTTGAGAGTTTGGGTTAGTTCTATACTTTGGTCCTCAAGCTCTGGGATTCTTTCTTCTGCTTGGGTAATTCTGCTTTCCATACTTATCAGTTTGTTATTTATTTCATTCACAGTATTCTTTATTACTGTTGACTCAGATATCAGCTCCTTTCTAGTTTCATCTTGAGTCTCCTCAATTCTTTTTAATCTCTCCATTGATGTCTTGGTGCCTAGGTTTGTATTTTGAGACCAATAATTCTGGGGGCTCTTCATTGTTTGCATTCTGAAGTTAGTTTTCTCAGTGTCTGCCCTCCCAGGAGTCTGGGAGAGACCCATATTCTTCTTTTGG
This sequence comes from Carlito syrichta, assembly GCF_000164805.1. Classification (NCBI taxonomy): domain Eukaryota; kingdom Metazoa; phylum Chordata; class Mammalia; order Primates; family Tarsiidae; genus Carlito; species Carlito syrichta. Next base: position 464,291 of record NW_007076497.1, on the reverse strand, counting down.
TTTTTCTTCATTTGTGTAGATTTTTCTCTCGTCCTGTAGTGGCTAAAGTCCCTTGAGCTTTGATCTTCCACCTCTCCCCTCTGTTTTTGTTGCAGGCAGCTAGCCTGTTGCCGTGGAGGTCTGTAACTCTTAGTTGTCTCAGTCTGTTCAGTGTAGGGGAGGGGCTTTGTCTCATGTTTAATGATGTTACTGTGGGAACCGAGGTGGAGGCTCTGATAGGTGGGCGGGGTGATGCAAGTCTGCCTTGAAAATGGCAGAGGTGGTAGTTTTACTTTCACTTTTAGAGATGCTCGTGTGGGTCTGTAGACGGGACCAGCTGCACAGCTGGGCGCTGGATCTGAGGTGCCACCAGCAGGCTGGAGTGGAGGAGAGGATCGGGTGTTCCCTCCTCTGTAGCTGGGAGCCTCCGATATGCACCTTACACAATCTTGGGGTTCTGCTCCCTTACACAGGCTTGAGGTGGCATGCTCAGTGCCTCAGCCAGAGTGGGCCTGGGGCTCCAGATCTCCAAATCTCCAAAGGGCAGGTGGTGGCCCTGGGTCCCTCACAGGGCACTTCAGCCAGAAATGGGACTAGTATCTCTGAGGGGCAGGCGTCCAGAGCCTCCCTGGGTTACCGGCAGCTTGGTGCTGGGTGGTGGTCATGATGATGTAGCCAGGGAGGGAGCAGAGATCCAGGATTCAGGATTCCCCAGCCGGAGGGAATCACATATATTGTGGAGCAGCGGCAGCCAGGCCACAATATCTGGCCTTGCGTGGGACCAAAAGTCCTCCGGTCTCATATCAGTGCAGCTGGCGATGGGCAGGGGGCTGCAGGGAGAAAAGTAAGAGTGTTTTGGAGAACTCACGTTCGAAGAATCTCACGGATCCACCTATGTCGTCGCCATCTTCAGAAGTCCCCCCCTCTCCGCAGGTTTTTTAAGGTACCTGGGTACTATGGGCAAGATTTTCAGGTCTTCAAATAGCTCCTTCTTTCCTTCCTTCCTCCCTTCCTTCCTCCCTTCCTTCCTTCCTCCCTCCCTCCCTCCCTCCCTCCCTTCCTTCCTTCCTTCCTTCCTTCCTTCCTTCCTTCCTGGTAAATGAGGACACAGGTGAGTAGAATTAGTTTAAGGTTAGTATAAGGCAAGAATTAGGGAACACAGAGACCAGATTAGGGGTATTTCACACACATTAGGCTGCAGAACATTGACCTTGTCCTCCGCATTTATGTGTCCCAGACCTGCTTGCAGGAGAAGGTAACATGGTCAGAGTAGAAAGAGCACCAGACAAAGAAGGAGGACAGCTAGAGAAAGGTTCATATCTCATCATTTTTAATCCTCCCAACCCTGGACAAATCACCGTATTCTCCAAGTCTCAAAATATTTTGTAAAACAACAATAATAACAAGCCTGCTTTGAATGGCACCTTCTAATTTCATTCAGTATGTTTGCATACCTTAAAGCTTCTGTTTATTACAACAAGGTAAGTATGATTGTGTTCAGTAATAGAAATGGAAGTTCAAAGAGGTTAAATTTTGCCTTTTAAAGTTAGCTAGTAGTATAACATCAATTAAACCCCAGCACACAAGGTCGTTTACATTACAGAACTGAAGTGAAAATCAAGAAAGACATCAAATACAGAGACTGCTCTGTAAGTTGCCTATCTGTTTAATAGAAAGATTTTTGGGAATCACTGAGATACATCACAGAGACCACTGGCTTTGGAATTGGGCTTTTCAAGTGCTGGTTCCAACTCTGTCACTAGACAGTTGAGTGCTTTTGAAAAAGCTGTTTAGCTTATATAAAACTCAGTTTCCTCATTTTGAATCAAATTATTTTCCTCTGAGTGATTACTAATATCTAATGATGCTTCTAAAGAATCAAACTCTTTTTTTATGGTCACCTGAACTGCCTCTGTCCCATTAAATTCAACAGATCCCCTTCTAGAAGAGAGTTGGAAAAAAAATAAGAAGATGGGAACCAGAGGATAAACACTCAGAGAAAGGGTCTCAGAAAATATTAGGCCTATGTAATAACTCATCCTGTGTCAAGACTTCATTTTCTCTTTTTTCAAGATGGAAAACTATTACTGTGAGCCCTCTTTACACTTTTTAAGCTTTAATCATCCCCATTACTTTGTCCTAGACATCCTCAAACCCCCAAAGTGTATTCTTTTTGTAAATGGGGAACAGGCTGAGGATGATGATTTGCTGATTCCAGACTAAGACTTGGGTGTTTGCTGGCAAAACTCTAGGAAGATGGTCTGAATTTAAAAAACGTATTTACATATTTCCAGTTAATAGAATTACTGTAAATACTACTGAACTATTGAGCTGATGCATAAGTCTGTAGCATTTTGCCCATGGACTGCAAATGTCGCATGATGGTTGACTGGTCACAGTTCCTCACTTTTGCCAATTCTCAAGTTGACTGATATGGACCATTGTGGATTAAAGCATTTAAATGGTCTTCATCAAATTGCAATGATCTTCTTGAGCATGGGGAATCACTCAGGTCAAAGTGGCCCTGTTTTCAATGACAAAACCATTTTCTAGCCATGCTTTCCCAGTAGCATTCTCCCTATACACAGCACAAGTATTTCGAGCCACCTCTGCTGCCTTTACTTCACTGTTAAACAGAAGAATATGTTGGAAGTGTCTGTTTTTTTTCACTTGAGACTTTTTGTTACCCTGCAAATAGCACTAAGTTTCTTCAAATATGCAAAATGCAAGGTGTACACACAAGTACATCATTGTTGTTTCCAATGAAAAATGACAGATGATAAACTTTCACCACCACAGTGTTAGCATGCGAAAAACAAATGCTATGAGCTTATGCACCAACCTGATAATTCAGCTAGGTTGCCTACCAGGTCACTTTTCATAGTTCTTTACCTCTGGAATTCAAGGGTATGGGAATCCATCATTTCCTGGATTTACTAAGAAACATTTCAGTATTTTGAAGTTTATTGTCATTTTCAGTATTGTACAATTGTTGTCCATGAGTTGGACAACCAGCCCACTGCCTGATTTTGTGACTAAAGTTTTATTGGAATACATTCCTGTTTGAGTATTAACTTACAAGCTTCTGCATTGTGATGGCAGAGATAATTAGTTGCAACAGAGACCATATGGCCCACAAGCCTATGATATTTACTAGCTGGCCCTGTACGGAAAAAGATTGACAACTCCAGTCCTAAAGGATAGGGGAATAATTCTGGTGGCCAACTTGAATGCAAACACTAAAGGTTTAAAGGGTTGGCAAAACACAATTCGGTTTATTCTTAGTTTTTTACTTAGTCTAGGACATCTTTCTTTAGTCACCTTGGAGGAAGTGAATTCCAAATGTATAACTAAATCACCTTGAATCCAGTAATAATAACTGACCACCTGAGCTTTCTGTAATATGGCTCTGTATTTGCCAAGTGCTTTTGCCTCCACAGTCATACAATTCTCACCAAAACTCTATCAAATATACATCAAATAACAAGAAGATATTGTAACCTTATTTGCTTTTTTGAAAATGAGATTAAGTGAAGATCAGAGAAGGTGAGTGAGAACTGACAGCATTCTGATAACATTTAATAAGGTCCTTATTGCACCAAAGGGCTTTAACTTATTGTTTCATTCGATCTTCACAATAACATTATGTGGGAAGCATTATTGTGCCCATTGGGTAGATAAAGAAACTGAAGAATTAAAGTTTCCTAAATCCTAAAACCTATAAAATCCATACATTTGTACTGAGTCAACAAGGAAAGCACTGATTTAAAAATATATATTTTTTTGGAGACAGGGTCTTTCTATGTTGCCTAGTCTGGAGTGCAGTGACTACTCACAGGCATGATCATGGGACACTGTGGCCTTAAGCTCCTGGGCTCAAGTGATGCTCCCACCTCAGCCTGAGTAGCTGGGACTACAGGCTGGAGCCACTGTGCCCAGCCAAGAACTGATTTTATGATTTATTTGTTTTTAAATAAAAAGATGTGAGATACTTATTTTTTCTCACACACGTGCAGAATTTGAGGGAGATCTACAATGCAGATGGTATTCGGGGCCATACCTGATACACTGCTGAATGTCTCTTCAGTGCCCATATAGAAGGCTGAGGGTAAGTTCTGGGTGAAATGGTAAGAAACTGACGTTTGTTAGTGCTCAAAGGCATATTCCAGGGGCTTGAGATCTCCCCTTCCTTGCTCCCAAACTTATTTGTGCAGTTAGGGGTAAAATCCTATACATCTAGAATTATAGGGAGGGAAGAATAACAGCCTCACCAGTAGGAAATTGGCAGTGGCCTACAGGTGCCTACAGAAGAGAACGTCATAACAATTTATGTGTTGTTGGTGACCACCTCAACTCCCTTGAAGCATGAGCAGTAATAACTGTTGCTTAATCAAGAATAACCACTTACTCTTCCATAAGGGTCAATCTCTAATACTCACCCTGAAATTAAATTAGTCAGCAGACTGAAGAATCCTTCATGACTTAAGGTCATGGTCATGTTGCTGACAAAAGGTAAAACTAATATTCAAACCAAGCCATTTTCAGCGTTGTTACACATGTGATCTAGTCAACAGGCTAAGCAAGGGTTGATAAATCCTAGGCCAAAAATTGATCTGTGAGGTTGCAGAAGAGAACAGAACATGCTTTTTAAATGGTGTGCAAAGGAAATTTATAAATCAATTCATTATGGCATTCTTACGATGAACAAACTTTGAAGGGTCATTATGAGAACCCAGAAAACGGAACACCATTAGGAAAAACAAATGCAAGGTTTTGATTATTTAGCAGCTTCTTATAATATACTTGATAAGGTAGAAGTGACTTCCTGCCCACAGACAGCCCCAACCCCAGATGAAAACCCCAAGCTAAATGGAGATAAAGAGGGTTGATAAAGATAGATTCTGACCCAAAAGAGATGCCCTTTGTCCTTAAGATAAAAGGAAGCAGTGATACAGAAGGTTGACAAGTGATTTGCTAAAACTACAATAAGAGTAAGAAACAGCTTATTCAAAGAACCATTTAAAAGCACATATAAATCACCAACTCCAAGTATCTTAGTCTCAGAGGAGAAGGGATCTCTAGTTGAAGCCTTATCAGTGGTACAGCTTTTAGCCTTAGGGGTGCATAAGGAGTGATGCTCCTTGCCTTCCTTGGGGAAAGAAAACAAGTGTGGCCTTGCTAACTCTATTTTCTTAAATGTGTCCTAGTTCTTGTTTTGGAATTCCTGAATATTTTTCTAATGGCTTACTTCTCCCAGAATATACTATTTGCATTTTTTCCAAACTGTATTTTCTTCTTCCCATTTCCTTACCATGTCTCTAAACTCTTCAGGTTCACTCTGCTAACCAAATCAGCATCCTTGTCAAATTTAATTAATACACTCTGTGCTTCCCCTTCCACATCATTAGGAAAGATGCTGAATAAGACAGGTTCCATGTCTCCGTCTATCCAAAAAGTCTGTCATTTCTAATAACTTCCCTTTGCATGCAGCCAGCCAGCACTCAGCTGCTGCAATTGCTCAACTCCAAGACGATTTAAATACCCTGATGGGCTATCATTTTGTAAAGTGCTCTGTGCAATGTGTTAATAAAGTCAAGACCAGGGACATTCACTGTATTACATTTGTCCTCTCATTTGCTAATTAAAGCCAATAATGAAATAGAAATTTGTCTGGCAAGATTTTCTTTATTATTAGCGCTACATTAGGTTTATATTTCTTGTTCTTCTCAAATGTTTACACACACACACACACACACACATTTCTTATAACCTAGACATTTTCTAATTTGCTGTTAAGAAAATTACTTTTAACTTTGAGTCTACTGATCATAGAGACTGTATTATGGAAGAATGATCTAGAAGTCCAGTGACTAATGTCTCACTTGCAATTTCAAGGAAAGTCAAATCAGGCCCTGGACATTTTGCTAGAGATTATCTCTGAGATTTTTTTTTATGGGACAAGCAAAAGAGTAAAGGATACCAGTGAACACAACTCCAGTTTTCAAGAACAATCCTAAGTCCACTTAAAAAGCTGAGGTTTGAATACAAGGGTCAAAAATTTCTACTGTCAAATCCAGGAGTCTGAGGCAAGAATCAAAGAAGTCTTTATAGAAGCAAAATGGTGATTGGAAATGGAATCCAAATAAAAGATCAAGAAGATACTGAGTGGAGATGTTGAGATGATTTCTTTGAGTGTTTGAACAGAAATCTAAATTATTTTCAGTGATTCTGGGTTATCAGCTGACAAAATTAAAGGGTGGATAGAAACCACCAATCATTTTTGTCATCATCACCAATCCAGGAGGCAAGTCTTTTTATCATAGAATGTGAGAACAGAGGAGCTCTTGAAATAATCAACATCTCCTTTGGGCTCCAGTGCTCCTGAATATCATACCTTTCACTCTGCATTCATAGTGAGAGTACTCTAGATGCAGATCATAACATTGGAGAATGTTGAAAGAAGTGTGCCACAAATAAAGAACCAAAGAGAGGTCCAAGTTGATGAACGCATTGTGCAAAGAAAGCATCAGCAAGATGAGACTTAAAGAAATAAACAAGGGTCAAAGGAACAAGACCTTGTTTGATATGTGATGAGAATTAGACAGTATCTGAGACCAATGAGAAGTCACTAAGGGACTTCAAGCAAGGCAATGACATAATCTTCTTTGTAGTTTGAAAAGACGAGTCTGGATGTATGGGCAGTTATAAGACCGAGGCTAGGAGACCCAAGAGGAAGTTATTGTAAGAGTCCTGGAAAAAGACAAATGTGACCTCGAACTGAATGATGGTAAGGAAATACATGATCACTTCCTAAATGAGAAGGCACATTAGATGTGGAGGATGGGATTAAAGGGAAATGTCAAACATGGCTCCCAGGTGTTCTTCCACCTGGGGAAGCAGGGCTGGTGTGGCCATTCATTAGATAGGAAACACTTGAGAAAAGTGAGTTTGAGGAAAATATATTGAATAATAAGTACAATAATAACCATGCTTACTAAGGTTTATGGCTTTGTTGTTCACATTTAAATGTTTCCACATATTAATCTCATGGGATTTCCACACTGATCCAGTGAGGCAGGAGAAAAAACCTGAAGACACACAGTTGGTCAGCCATAGAGCCAGATTCAAAATCAAGCAGTCTGATTCCAGAGTATGGAACTGAGTTGAGTTTATGACACATTTACAAGGAGGGACCTTGCAGATCTGAATCTTAGGAGAGAAGTCTCAACTAGCACTTGAAAGTGAGTAGTTCTCAATATTTATAGTCCCAAGAGATTTATCCAAGGAAAACAGTTGTTTTGTTTCTGGATTTTATCCAACACTTATTTAAACCTACTATGTGACAAGTATTATGTTGTAGGCACAGAAAAAAGAATTCGCTCCAAACTCTGCTTCCTTAGCCACCACCGCCCACTGCTCCTGCCCCAGGGAATAGCATCTGACAGTTGAGAACACGATGATCCTTTTTTTCCCTCTGAGCCTTGAAACAGTAGTCATATTTTCTTCATCTTTGATGCACTTTAGAATCAAGCACACAGCATTTGAAAAATACAGATGCTTAAACCCCACTCCAGACCTACTATGTTGCTGTGCTGCTGCTGTTGTTTTAAGTTTAAGAGATATTTCAAGTGCAGAGCTACAGTTGAAACTCACTGCACCATAGATTTAAAACACCTCTTGAAGTTAAAGTACTAAAGAGAGAGAAAAGGCTAAATCACCAGGATTTCAAATGATTCCTGGAAAAAACAACCACCAGTACTTAACATAGTTTATATTCCAGGCACAGAATGAGATGCTTTCCAAATCTTAATTAATTCCACCTTGAACAAGGAAGTAGTTCCAATTATCAGCATTTTGTTAATGGAGAAATAGAGTCACAGTGAGATGAAAATTTGTTTCCATGGCAATATTATGACAAAACCATTCTATCTACACCTCTCTACTATAGCACTTCTACAAAGGTGCTCACTCCCGCTGGCACTAGTACCAGCACAAACGCCTTTTTTTTTTTAAGAGATCAGGATCTTGCTTTGTTGCCAACACTGGAATGCAATGGCATAATTATAGGTCACTGTGGCCTTAAACTCTTGGGTTTAAGCAATCCTCCAGTCTCAGCCTTCTGAGTGGCTAGGACTATAGGTGAATGCCACTACTCTCAGCTTTCTTTTTTAATCGATGGGATCTCGCTATGTTGCTTAGGCTGCTCTGGAGCTCCTGGCCTCAAGTGATCCTCCTGCCTTATCTCCCAAAGTGCCAAAATTACAGGCAGTGAGACATCACCCCTGCCCCAATTGCCTTTTTATTCTTATCAAAATGCCCTACAGTCTAGGTTAAATTGGTGGTCCTAGGGGAATGAAGAATGGAGAAACTGAGGCAGAATAGATAGGGAGACCAGCCTTATAGGAGTCAGTTGAGAAAGTACCAATAAAAAGGTCTGCCACCCTCCGAGTGCCTTAACATGGAGCTCTCAGTGTTAGCTATGCCTAATTCACCTATACTGGTGAGATTCAGAACCCTGAGAAAGAGGCCATCTCTCAGTAGCTGAAACAAAAAAGCCAAATCATTCCTTACATGAGCAAGGGAAAGTCATGTGTGCAAGATGCAGTCTCAGGGAGTAAACAGAGGACTGAGTTTATGAAGGATTGGGGGAAGTGTGGAGTTTCTGAACGGGAGACTTGGAAAAGCAGCAGGGAACAGGGCTTGAATGAATTTAGCTGAAGAAGTTTGGGGATTCAAGTTAGGCTAGTTCTGATTGGCTAATTTTCAGAAAGACAGTCACTAGAGTGAATATGTTGTCAATTGACTGATTTCAGAAACATAGATTTGTCGCTGATTAGCTAGCCTTCAGAAGAAGTTGGAGTAACTTGAGATCGTTGTCACTGATCAATGAAGCATGTTCAAAACCAGTTCTTGTGGCTGCTTTTGTCTGGTAACACAACAGATTTTTCCTAAGAGGGCAGAAACTTATTTTCAAGAGTTGATTAGGGCTGGGCGTGGTGGTTCACATCAGTAATCTCAGCACTTTGGTAGGCCAAGGCAGGAGGATCACTTGAGGCCCAACTGAGCAATATAATGAGTTCAAGGCCCATTGAGCAACATAGTAAGACCCCATCACTTCAAATAAATAAATATTCTTTTAAAAAGTTAATTAGAATATACTACTCTAAGACCCTCTGGTAAGGAGGCATGGTGAGGCATTTGGACCCTCTATTGATATTTACTGGAGAAGTACTGGTAGACATAAAATGCACACAAATGATCATGTCTAATCAGCATTTCCCATAAAAAGAATTATCATATCATGCAATTGATTATTCAAGTTGAGTATTTATAAAAACTAAAGCAAAAAAAATCCATTTAAATCTATCTGATTATTTAAAGTCTTACTCTCTATATTTATATTCTTTAAAACTTAGAGTTCTTTCCTGTTCTAGCTGTTTTACTAAGTGGTCTGTCCAGTTATTTAAAAAAACAAAAGGATTATCAAGTGAGAAAGCCTGCTAATGTTTGCCAGTTAGCCTGCCTAGGGCGGAAGCCCAGCTGTGTGGATTATGAAGTCATAACCAAATCTCCATTAGTCACCCAATGGTTGTCTTCACTGAACTACCCAAATGGAATAAAAAATTCTCATGAGTGTCATCACTAGGCTAAACCTCCATTACGACAATAGTAAAATGACATCCCACTCTATCTAGGAAGCTTTTCCCAAACTACTTACTCCCTATCATCCCCCCCCCGCCAAAAAAGAATATTCATTTCTGAGTGATATTGATTTTCTAGATTGTGGGTGGCGAAGACAAATTGCCCTAGTGTACATCTGGTTTTGACCATTTCTACACAGTACTTAAACAACTGGCTTATTTTTTTAATTCAGGAAAAAAGAAATGTTAGCTCTATTTGCATAGAATGGTGTGTAGCACGTAAACAGTCTATTTTTGTTTTTTTAAACTTTTTATTTGGCTGCTTCTGTGTTAATGCAAAGATATAAACTTTATTATTTGTTATGCATTGCAACTGAGTTACCATCTCTGAGACTATCCGAATGACTCTAACAATCTTACTATTTTTTCAGTCAATTCCGTTTTTTCTGGCAAGAGGCTAGCCAGGTGCTAAACTGTCTGATAACCATACAGCTCCCTTCAGTCACAGGCTGATGTCATTAAGATTGCCTTTGCTGTTTGAGGGAAATATTACTATGCATTCAGAAACACTCATTTGCAATGTGATGATGAGGCATTGGATATCATGACTCTCACCCTCAGTTTCTCCTTTTGCACAATTGTAACATAAATCTCAGGACTGTAGATGATTTTCAAAAATAAATTTGTACAAAACACCTGTGTTAATCTGTTTGGGCTGCTATAACAAAAATACCATAGACTGAGTAATTTATTAAAAACTTGCTTTTATTGCTCACAGCTCTGGAGCCTGGGAAGTTTAAGAACAAGGCACCAGCAGATTACGTGTCTGATGAGGACTGACTCTGCTTCAAAGATGATGCCTTTTAGTTGTGCTTTCATACAGCAGAAAGGACCAACAAGTTTGCTGAAGCTTCTTATGATCTTTTAGGAGCATGAATCCCATTATGAGGGCAGCACTTTTATGATCCAATCACCTCCCAAAGCCTCTACCTCTTAACACCATCATAATGGAGATTATGTTTCAATATATGAATTTGGGAGAAACACAAACATTTAACCCATAACACCATCATACAAATTAAAAATGGTGAAAAAATGTACTGTAAAAGTTCCAAACAACCTCCTAACTTGCCTCTACCTCTTAACACCACCACACTGGAATTATGCTTCAAGATATGAATTTAGGAGAAGCACAAATATTCAACCCATAACGTCATCATACAAATTAAAAATGGGGAAAAATGCACTGTAAAAATTCCAGAAAACCTCCTAACTTGTCTTTCTATCTTAATCTTCTTGGAGAGTTATCCTCCTCTCCACTGTGAGCTCTTTTCCTGATACTCATAATCCTGGTATTCATTCTAACTTCCTTTGACGTCCTTGTCCTTCTATCAGATCCTCTCTTTCTTTGACTCTTGTTGTCTCTTTTCCCCTGGTTTCTTTCTTTTTGTCTGCAGCTGTTCTCAAAACTCACATACTCACCATCTTTATCTCTCCTTTTTCTTCTCCTTTTGCCATCGTCTAGTTTCACTCCAAACACCTGGCTTCTATAACCACAACTCTCCTAGATCTCATCAACATATTCTAAAGGTTAGTCCAAAGACTTGCCAGGCTGCAACTTGCATAACTTCATATGAGTATTTGACCTAGCTCTCCACTCCAACTTCTAGTCTCTTAGCTGCTATAACTTTTTTTTTGGTTTCTCTTCTAGCCTCTCTATCTAATCCTTTTCAAACCCCCCTATTTCCTTTGCTGGCACTAAATACTCGTGTTTTCAGTATCTCACACTCAAGAGGCTTCTCTTCTCATTCCACATATTTTTCGCTACATGCCTTAAAGAGCCCTTTATCACTGATGGTTCCCAAATCTCTGACTCCAGTCAAAATTCTCTTGAGTGATAGTTCCACATGTCCACCACAAGTCTACCTGTCTGGTAGACATTTTTAGATGCATATACAGAAAACATAATGAATTCAAAATATTTAAAATCAAACTTAGGTTCCTACATACCCTCCAAAATCAGGTTCTACTATACTTTCTCCTTTTGCTATTGGCGACAAGGTTCACTCAGTTACCTACTTAGAGATGTTATAGGATGTCTTCCTCTGTCTTAAATCCCAAAGTAATATTGGTCGCCAATCCATAGACTTTCACAATGGAATAGTTCTCTATTCTGAAAGCCACACCTCAGTTCAGGTTCATAAGACCTTTGGGACTCTAGTATTAACCTCCTAACTGCAGACCCTAACCCCAGGGTCCCTCTCAATCCCACCACAGTGGGTTAAATCTTGTCTCTGCCCTGCTTAAAATTCTTGAGTGGCTTCTTATTTCCTACTTCAGGAGGTTATAAGCTATTATTAGCAGCATGACCTTTCTCTCCAAATATATTATTGCATAGAATTTCATTGTAAGAAGCAGATATACTCTGTGCTGCTCTGGATTAGATAGGCCTCCAGGGGCCAAGGTCCTTCCCCTGCTCAGCTGCTCTGTCACAGCCATATGGTGGCCTGTGAGACACTTCCATATTGAAGAACTGATTGAAAATCAATGATGACCAAAAAAGTCCAAATGGCATGCATTGATATATCAGAGTTTTGAGGTAGAATGACTGCTACAAACACTATCCTATCACTCTTCTTTGCAGCTGGAACCAGGATTCTGCTTACAGAGAACATTGGCTTTGAGAAAATACCTATTAAGTCCTTAGTAAAAAAAAAAAAAAAAAAAAGTTGTGTTTGCCCTGGCTGTTGCCAAGTGTTCAGAGGAGAGGATGAGTCTCATCTTTCCCCGAAAAATTCTCTATTTCTTCCAGGAGGGAAAGGGCAGATGAGAAAAGAGAGGTTAGATAAGAGAGAAGGAGGAGAGAGGAGACAGCGAAAAATATAAAAGGGGGTGTAGTATGAGAAAAAAAAGTTTTTAAAAATAAAATCCTAGTGGCAGTGTCTGAAAAGGAATCTCAGAAAATAGTGACAGTCAAAATTATTTTAAAGATTTGGGGGTTTTGTTTGTTATGTTTTACTGTGAAATACATAACAGAGACTCTTCCCATGACCCCCAGTGTTGAGTGAAATCTACTTTACAAGGATTTTGTGTGACGGCATAACCTTTGAAAAGTGTAAAGGACTGAGTTGCAGCCAGACCAATGGAGGGTAACATAAATAGTATATATGGGTACAGGAAGTATGAGTACAATGAGCCTAGGAGAATACCTTCCCCAGATAATATAGAAAGTGTCAGGAAGAATAAGGTAAACTCCAAGCAATGGTTTGAAGGATTCTTCAAATGGACAAATATCTAGGGCTCAAATGCCCAAGTTGAAAATCATTGATGTTGCGAGTTTTAAATTTATTCATCACTTTCAGAATGGTAATGATGAAACTCAGCTGTTGCTCCAAAGGTTAGTTCTGAAAGAACAAGGAACTTCAGGATGCTCAAGCTTCCTAAAGAAGCAAGGGAGACAAAACTCATGCAGAACTTGATCCTGAAAAGGTGTGTTATAAAGATATGCCTATTAAAATGAAGATGAGGAAGTAGAATCAGTATCTCAAGAGTTTCAAGTAGAAACTCTTCTAGTCACATGGATTCAAGATTCTGGATTTCTTTGAGCACCTTCTCTAACTGTCTATGACTTTTAGCTTTCTCTGTTTCTTTATCTGTTTGTTTAATTGACAATAATTAACACACTTTTGTCCCTATGGACTTGTTGGCTCTACTATCTTTAACCACGAACTGACTTGTTTCCTATGCCATTTAATTCAAATTTGATAGAAGGAGAGAGCAATAGACTTGATTTGGAATAGGGTCTACCTCTGGGCTAATTCGTTGATGCCAAGAGAATAGGGTCATATTCAAACAAGGCTACTTTGGACAATGACAAGAGTTTTTGGTAGGTAAAGTGAGCAAGAAAGCAAAAATCTTCATATGAAATATAATTATTCACATACTTCACCTTTCTTGGCTTTACTGGCTCATCTTAGATATCTGCTTGTAGATGAATGCTGAGATGCTCCCAGAAGATGGAAGTTTGGTGCTACATAGAAAAACTGAAAGCAGAGTCTTCATCTATAAGTGAAAGGTCTGTTTCACGTATAACAGTAACTTTGAGGGTACTCAAGAATTTCATAACTGAATCTCAAATCCTATGACACTTTCCCTACTGAGAATTTGTATCACTGATATCATTCTGTGAAATGCATGCACATCATATTTTACATAATAGGTATATTCCTAAAAGGTTGTATGTGAATCAAATTTTCATATTTGAAAGGCAGTTCTAATCTCAGTTTCTTCAACTGTACAGTGGAGGAAATCATATTCTATTTCAAACTCACCAGTGAAGCATTATTTTATTTAAAGAGCCATGCTGTGAATTTTCTCTGTGGTTGGAATACTGGTCTCCTAATTGATCTGTTTTGCAAAGTGGGATTTTTATCTATCAGGCTTTCTTGAATTCACCTCAGAAAGTCAAACAGTAGCTTTGGAGAGAGTCTAAGTGGCAGAAAAATAAAATAGTTACAAGTTGAATGTGAAACCCAGAACTCTAAGTTCCACTTGGCAATTTAAGTAAATTACATCAATTCAGGAATGATGATCAGTGATCCAAAGTAACTGAGGTTTTCTTTTTCTTTTTTTAAAATTTTTTTAGTTCTTTGCATTTTAGTAGTCTCTAACTCTAAGTAACAAGCAAGTTTCTGTTAAGAATCCATTTCACATCTCTATTTAAAAGCTCTGCTCTTCACCTTTGAAGGAATGGAGCTCATGAAGTCAAGTAAACAAATTGCAGATGGTGTGCCACATTCATTCGGAAAACATGCTGATTACTCAGCAAAATGGCATTTAACACCACAAAGAAGCCAAGAGCTGAGCTGCTACATAAAATCCTCAATGAAATCCAATATCCCCACCTGTGGGATGCCTAGAGATAACTGACAATTGTGTCCAAAAATGCAATTACCAGAAGGAAAGAAAAAAGATTTACTCTCTTCCTTGAGGGATGGAATCACAAAAAAAGTCTTTCATTATGAACCAAATACACTCAAAATATAGATTATTCTGTCTTGATTCTCATTAATGGTCTAATCCTCCCATTATATACTTGCTGGGTGCAAGTTGTAATTGAGCACTATCAAAATACTCCAAACTTGGGGAATGGGAAAACACAGTAACCAATAAAAATCTGAGCACTTTGTTGAAAATCTTCACACATTTGTACGTAGGCGAATAATATTGCCCCTGATTTATTGATGAAGAAAGAGAAACTAACTATACCTTCTCAAAAGGCAGATTTACAAGGCCTTAATCGTCACTTAAAAATTCTCATGAACCAGTTGTCTTCTCTGCATAACACAATTTTTATAGTTTAAATGACTGGGTCTCCCATTCATTCCCCAGTATTCAGGATATCAAAGGTACCGAGACTACTCTTCATAAAATAGGCTAGGGAAATTTCCATGACAACAAGGGACACAACACACCTTGAAGAATGACTAGATTCCATTTTCTTTAGCTCCAGAGTAGAGGCACTTGGCGTCATCATAAGCCAATAGGTTGATAGTAGGATACCTCCTGCCTTCTCTTCCAAAAACATTCATGATAGAAGACAACAATTATTTGGTCAAAAATAGTGTAAATATTTCAGAAAAGATGATGCCTCAGAAGTCAAGGAAATAGTGGGTAGAAGGAGCAACTGAAAGAAACTCCATGATACATTAAAAAAGCACAGAAGGCAAGGCAGCCAGTATAGGTTAAGATGGGAAAAGACACAATCATGAGAAATGCAATCCTACTTCTCTCTTCCCAAATCTGTGTGACTTTGGGCAAATCTCCTCACTGCTCTAGATCTAATTTCTCCTACATGTAAAATATTTTAAGAACTACTGTAGATTTATCTCTTCAGATCTTATTTCAGGTCCTGGATCCAGGAGTAGCTGGTGAGGTTAGGAGGACTGGGGGAAATATGCCACCACCAATGATCAACTCACAGATTCTATGAAGGGGATAAAAATATTTGCAACTTGTAATGTAGAAACATCCTACCTACCAAAAGAAGGCAGCTTTCAAGCAAGTATGCATTATTTAGGTATTTTGTATCTATTTGTATGTTTATGTGGATTTAATAAGTAATTTAATAGCAGACAGATACAGAACTGTATCTCTTTAATCACCAGCAGACCTTCAAAAATGACTCAAAATCTGTATTTCTCCACTCTGCCTGGCAGGTCTCAGAAGGTCAAGGTTTTGCGTTGCCCTAGCAACAGCTGATAGCATCACTACCACCTGAAGTCGCCCAGGGGGCTTCAGGCTCTGCAGCACTGTAAGTGGTTATGATGTTATCCCAGTTGCTGGGGAAACGCACAACCTTGCACCAGGCAGGTGGGTAACCGTGGAGTAGAGTTTCAGCCATTTTCCCTTTAACAGTCTACACTGGCAAATGTATTCATTGCTGCATAAATTCTGTGAACAATTGAGGATCCTAAAGAGTTTCAGTCATGTGTTTTCTTTTTGAAAAGCTCTTAAATGGTTCAACTTTACTACCTGAAGCGTAGTGCCTCTATGAAAAAAATAAAAACAGCTTTGTTATTGCTCTATTTTAAATGAAATTGCCACCCACACTAAAATATGCCAGAGCAACACTTCCCCGGTGTCTCTGCCTCCGTCATCAAGCCTGCAGACTCTTTTAGGTTGCTCTCTGCTGTATCTACAGGAAAAAAAGAAAGAAAGAAAACGTCTTAAGATAATATTGGGTCTTTAAAAGTGTATTCATAAAAGCAGAAAAGTCCTGTTCACCATCTGAGTCATCCTTGATTGGCTCTCTTTTAAAATGCATCCTCTGTCTTTCTTATAACCAAGGGCTTTAAAATTCAAATGTTCATGAACACCAGCTTTATTAAAATTAGGGCTTGGGGAAATGGTTCAGAAAAGGGAGAAAAGAATCTTACCCAACCATTTAAAAGATGCTAATTAATGAAGTTCTAAAGCCCAGAGAGGGCACTTAATACAGCAAGGGTTTCTCTACCAAGAAGGAACAGAATTCATCTAAAAACAACAAAAAATAAAAAAAACTCAAAATAAAATAAAATCAGAGTAGATTAACCCAAATATCCCCCCCAGGTGCTGCAGGGGCCTCAGGAGTTCAACTGTATTTGCAAGAACCTGAGTTTGTTTTCCTACAAACTGAACATATATTAACAATTTCTGGTTCTGCTCATGCTGGCCTTTTAGCTGCTGAGGACTTTTGATGAATGTGCAGTGGAAGTATTTCACCCACTCGATTTTAATCCAGTGCTTGTCCTCAGCAGCAGTCACATATTCAGCCCTGGTCAAAACAGGGAATGAGAAGAGAGGCTACACAGATGGATGGCTGCATTCTGCCTCATCTCTCTTGGCCAGAAGCTCCTTCCACTTTTAATTATAGAGAGCAAAATACATTCTCTTCTCCCCATTCTCAACCTCTCTTACCTCATTCATCTACTGCAGTTTAGACTTGGAGCTTACAGCAATACTTTTCCCTCCTGCGTTAAACATCAGTGGATCCTTTCAAACCATCATAGTTAAGCTTGTATCAACCTCACCAACATTTTTCCATACTCAACAGAGTAAGACACGTTTGATTTTATCTTTTTGTTACTGCTGTTGTGATAGTGGTAGCCTTGTCCTATGTTCTATAGGAAGCTCTCGCTCTCGCTCTCGCTCTCGCTCTCGCTCTCGCTCTCGCTCTCGCTCTCGCTCTCGCTCTCGCTCTCGCTCTCGCTCTCGCTCTCGCTCTCGCTCTCGCTCTCGCTCTCGCTCTCTCTCCCCCTTCTGGATATTGCTGTGGATCAAGACTTGGAAATTTTCATTGAGTGAAAAATAGATTCCTTGGTATAGAAATAAATAAATAATCCCAGTTCTGTAACAGAAAATCATTTTGGGGTCTGATAATGATTTCCGAATACTGAGCTATCAATCAGATGATCCAATTGTTTAATGAAAGTGCTGGGACTAGAGGAGGGATTAGTTTGTGGAAGAGAATGGGAGGATATACTTGGGGGAAGGGTGGGAAAGGGAGAAGAGATCACATGTTGGTGTTCGAATCGAACTCTGAAAATAGGGCTTGGAAGAATTTATGTGTTACATATACTGCTCTGTAAATACGCTGATACACTCCCTCTCGTCATCCACTTTCTCCAGGCCAGGGTCAGATCTTGTATGCTGTAGCTCTGCAAGTCTAAGGGTAGCACAAGGGGAAGAGGTTCCACCATGTCTTTGCACAGGCTAGGCTGTGTTCTAGAACTTCTTCCTTTTCTTTCCCACTCATCTGTCCTTTGATGATAATAATAATAAGTTAAGTTAAAAAATAGCTAAGCTTACCTTATGTCAGGCACCTTGCTAAGTGCTTTCTGTAGTCCATTTATGTTCTCCACCATCCTATGAAGAAGGTATTCTATTTCCTGCTTTTCAAACAAGTAGTCTGGGCTTAGAGAGGTTAAATTACTGGCACAAGGGCACATAGGTTAGGAGTAGTGGTAAAATAAGTCATCCATCCAAAGCCTGTGTTGTTAACCATCATAATAGATGCAGGTCAAAGGTTACTTCTTTTAGGAAGATTCCTGCCTCACCAGAAAAAGTATCCTAAACACATCCAGTATTCAGATATTTCATATAAACATCTCTTAGAGCATATATCATACTATATTGCAATTAACTAAAACTTTTTAAATATTTTCTTCTTCACTGAAATGTTTGCTGCTGGAAGCAGGGATTATGTATTGTATATTTTTTCATTCTCAGCATTAAAATTACCTGGCACACAACAGTTGCTCAATAAAGATTTGCAGGAAGTAGAAATAACTGATGTAATGAGAATACATAGTGAGGCAAAATAGCACACAACCATAAGATCTTTGTGCATACAGATCATTCTTTTTCCTTTCACTAAGTAGTTGAAACATGTTAGCCAGAGAATCTGACTCAGGGAGAGTCCAGCTAAACTTACTGAAGGCTGACAGCACACTCAGTCCAATACCTGTTTGAACCTTCATCCTTAAAAGGAGTGAGATAGGCTGGGTTGACCCTGCACTCCTAGGGTTAGCATTGAGTTAGAAAACCAATAAGATCTCACAATTCCTATCTGAAAGACCCAGTCAGTCAGATCCAAAACCTGCCTGGAAAGGGCTTAGCAAGCGCCAAAGTAACACAGAGCAGAAAAAAATCCATCACTCCAAAGAGAGGTGACTCACCTGTGCTGTGATGCAAAGGTCTTCTCTAACCAGAAGGAAAAAAAAGCAGCATCTGATTCTGGAATCTCCTCCCATTTTGTCTTGAAAAATAGACAGGTATAAGAGGTGGCAGCAGAATCACTCTCGGTGGATAAGGAACAGGGCAGTCTGTGTCCTCAGGTTGGAAGCTCGTGGGGCAGGTGGAGGAGAGGAGCTCGTGCCTGCAGTCTCTTTTCCAAATGGGGTGGATGTGAAGGGGCAAACACCACTGGGACAAAGATTATGCAGTCAGGCCTCTGTTGCTTAAAGAGACATTTATTTGTCTTTCATTTTTCCTCAAAATGCAAATTAATACAAAAAAGGAAATTAAAGAAAGAACAATGTGGCTGAGGGTGCTGCCATAAAAGAGCTTGGGAAGGTATTGAGGAATCTCATGAAGCTCAAGGTGGTTCTGCTGCAGACACTCACTCTGCTGTGACCAGAAGTTCCTTGCATGTGAAAGGGAGAGCCCTGAGCATGTTGAATCACTTTATCTGAAAGTCCATATTGCTGGAAAAAAAGAATAACCTGACACCAAACCTCTACAATGAACGCATTGTAAAGGTCTTTGAAACAGAGAGGATATTTTGTATCCTTTGTGCTAGGAACTCCAGATCCTGGAACCCTCGCAAAGCTGTGATCCTATCCTCCTATAGCGTCAGACAAAAGCCAACTTCTCCACAGCTGCTTCCTGAAGAGGCTGAACAGGGTCACTGCAAAGTCAAGGAGGGTGAGAGCTTGGAAGGCAATTGGAAGTGATCTGGTCCAACTCTCTTATTTCACGAGGCCCAGAGAAAATGTCAGAGCTGCATTTCCAGTAACTCAGCAAGGACGTACTTAGAGGACCGGCAAAAAGGACATCATACAAATAAATTAATGAGCAAGAAAAATGAGACAATTTCAGCTTCAATGAGCTTTCCCAGGATCTGGCAATAAGAGAAAACTTAGAAATAAGCTATTTTAATTTTCACAACCGTACAGGTTTTGTGTTTAGAAACTTTTAATTGCAAGTCAAAGGTTGCTGGACAAAATATTTTGGCACTTTGGATGCCTAAAGCTCTTATTTGGACTGTGAAGGATGTTATCGTATTCCCACAGAATCAGGCTCAAGTCCAGGAATTTAGAGTAAGGGCAGATAATTTCTTAAAGGAGGTTAATCTTCAAAGAAGTAAAGTTTTTAAAGATTATACATGAGGAAAAACAACCTGAGAATGAATATGTCTCAAAATAACACAGACTCTGAATTCTTTGGCTAAAATGCTCATTTTGTCACTTACTCCCTGAAAATCCTTGAGCAAGTTACTTAACCTCTCATCTCTGTTTAAATATTTTTATTCTATGCATTTGTCACAACATGAAATAAATTAGAAATGCATCTATGCATTTGTTACAACATGAAATAAATTAGAAAATAAAAAATTATCTGTAAAGTAAATGGCATAAGCATATTAAACAATATGAAGAAAAGATAGCAAGAAGGAAGAAAGGGGTAGTAAAGATGAGAGTGTATATGTAGATTTTTCCCAAGGGACTAGAGAAAGATAAATCACAGAAGTCTGGTGGAATATGTTTACTGCAGTCAATGATGGATTTAATTATATAGATCTCATTATATTTGTACATAACTACAATATAATATAACTAACCCTGTAATTATCCAATTGAACAATGTCAATGCCAACCCAAAGGCTGCCACTATCTTTGATGTTTCCTGCAGTCAGATTTCACACTTATACAAATGTTTCAGGATAAAAGTGATGCTGGAGTGTACACTAAAGTGTGATTTAGAAACGTGGATGGCCTGACTCCTTACTAGAGAGTTCCACAGAAGATGGATGAATGGATTATGGATGTATGGATGGAATTACAGATAGAAGAACAGACAAATAGTGTCTTCCAGTACTCTGTCAGTCTTATTTGCTTCAGTGTTTTTAGTAAAAGGATTCACATTCTTAAATGTGTAGCATCCTTTTTGTGCATCATCTCCCTTATCCTAACCGCAAACCCAAGAAGCAGATGTTATCTTTATTATACAAAGACCAAAAAAAATGACAACCAAGGATGGTTAAACAGCTTGTCCGAAGTCACATAAGCTGTTGACAAAATAGAGGTTTGCATACAGGTCTGTAGAACCCCAAAATATAAAATCTTCCACTAATTAATGCTTGTTCATAATCACCAAAAAAAGAGTAGAGAGACAGGCTTTGAAAATTTTGTTAACACTGATCAAGTTCCCAAAGTGCTTCCCATAAAACTAGCTGTTTGAGGAAAAAGAGGAAACATAATTAGAAATAAAATGACCATATTTCTGGGACAGTCCCCATCTGTAATCACCATCTTGGCTAATTATTAATAATTCCCACTTTCAGTCTCAAAATATTCCAGTTTTTACCTTACATAAAAACCACCATTTATGAACTAGATGGTTTATAATACAATTAGGCATTATAGTCCAGATATATGCATTTTTCAGTTGAATCCTACTAATTTACTGACTAAGTAGAACCTTCAGTTTAAATGGGTAACTTCCATCAAAAATATGGTGAGAATTCCTAAGAACTGGTCAATTCGCACACCTCCCAAACTTAACATAGAGTCTCACGCCTGCTCACAGTTTCTCATATATTAGTAACAAGGGAAAAGGAAGGAAGTAGAGGAATTTTAGATAGCACCATGACAAAGCGGCAATGAGCTAGATTTTGCATTTTAGCTTAAAATTCCCGTTGGCTTGTAGCTAGATTTTGCCATTGGCTATCTATAGGTCTGGGGTGATAAGGAAAACGGTTGAGACATGCAGTCTTTCCATTTGTACCCTGACCATGACAAAGGTTGACCACCTGGTCTGCCTGGGTCTCCTCCTCTTCTTGACCATCAGAATTAACTTTGCCCAAAGCATTACTTACACTATTTTATTTTTCTGTTCAAAAGCCTTTTGTACTTGCTCATTGCTATAGTTAAAACTGCAATTTCTCAGCATGAGCATGCGAATAAGTGTAAGAAGAACAGAGTAATAGTCATGGCTCAGGTATTAAGTAACTGTATGAGTTTGCGGTATTAACCCCTCAAGGTCTCAATTTCCCCATATCCAAATATAAGGTTGGAATACATGGAGTCTAAGAAGCTTTTGAATACTAATACATTGTTTGGGACTTGTTCTACTTCTTTTTGGCTTTTCTGATCTAAGTGAGATGTGTTTACTTTCTGTTCCACAGAATACGTATTTTTTATTCCTAATTTATGCTGTGGCTCAGGCTTTTCTCTCCACTGATAACGACATCTTTCCTTATTATTTCTTTTAATCACCTAACCCAAAATGCATCAATCACATAGACCTGCACACAGTACTACCCTTATCTGATGAGAGGAACTGTGAACACCTGATCAGTCTCTACCTGATCAAAACTCTTGCATATTTAAGTTGGTCCTAACTGGTACTGAGCTTCTTCTGCCCTTAATTCAGACTGGCAATAGCTAATCCAAGAGCTAGTTCTATTCTATTTATCTCTAACTGTTCTATTTCATTTCATTTACCTATTTATCATTTATCTATTCTATTTCATTTATCTATTCCATTTGTTTCTTGACTGATTCTTTCCCAATGGTCTTCTAATGAGTACATCTCCACTCCTACACCTTCTGTGAATGCCACTCATAAGTCCAATAGCCTTTTCTGTGACTCTACCTAGGTACCTAAGAAATACCTCAAACCTACATGACCTACTCAACATTCCCCAAATCTGATTGTCTTAAGGTTTTCCCAACTGGTAAGTGATACCCTTATCTAATGGTGCAAACTCCTAAATTCCTCTTCCCCTCACCCTTGGAATCTAATCCAAAAGCAAATTATTACAGCAATTCTTCAAAAATATGTAGCAAAACCGGTCAGTTCTCACCATCTCTACTACTACCACTTGAATCCAAAACACCAACATCTCTAGCCTGCACTGTTGGTTATCCAGCCCGTCTTGTCTCACTACATCCAATTTCCACATAGCAGTGAGATGAACTTTTCAAGTCTTTACCTTTATATTTTTATCATGTAGTAGAATCTACATAGGTTCTATCAGCCCTACCCAGTTTGGTCAGACTGCTTCTCCCACCTCATGCCTGGCCACTCTTCCCCTTGCTCACGCTGCAATGAACACCCGACTCCTCAAAGAAGGCAAACACATTACTGCCTGGTGGCTGTTGCACTTGCTGTTCCTGCTGCTCAGACTGCTTTCCTGCCTCAGTAATTTGCATGTTCAACTCTGCCTTACTATAATCTCCACTCAAATGTCACCTTCTTTAAGACTGCCTTCCCTGGTCCAGTCTGAAGTGGTATCAACCTCTTCCTCTTATCTTTTGAACATGTTACCCTGTTTTATTTCCTTCATGCATTTATTAATATCTGAATTTTTGGTTGTTGTTGTTTTTATGTAGAAGTTTTTTTTGTTATCGTTGTTGTTGTTGGAGTTGGAGTCTCACTCTATCACCCCTGGAGTGCAGTGGGCCACTCCCAGCCACCGCAGCCTCGACCTGCTGGGCTCCGGCGATCCTTCTGCCTCAGCCTTCCAAGTAGCTGGAACTACAGGTGTGCGCTACCACACCCGGCTAATTTTTTTGATTTATTGTAGAGATGAGGTCTTGCCAAGTTGCCCAGGTGGGTCTTGAACCCGTGGGCTCAGGCAATCCACTCACCTCAGCCTCCCAAAGCGCTGGGATTACAGGCTGAGCCGCCGAGCCCGGCTTATGTAGAAGTTTTTATCTTTCTTCTAATATAAGTCCTCTGAAGACAGCTTACTAGGGTGTCATGTTCATCCTTGTATCTCCAGTGTTTAATAGAGCATTTGTCACCCAGTAGGCATTTACATATTTATTGAATGAGTAAATGAATGATCCACAGTGGAATCCGTCTGACCTTTAATAAAATGATCAGATCACTTATTGTCCATGGATCCTTTCCTGACCATTGAGCCAGAGTAGTCTTACCACATCTGAAATTCTCTATGCAGTTTCTCTTTGTGCCTTTTATAAGGCATTGCTTTGGTTATTGAGCTACTGTCTCTTAACTTACCTTTCCTCATGCTGTTTTGGAATGCTAGGGCTGGAACTCCAAAAGCCTATTTCTCATTAGTCCGCTATTTCTTGCTCATTTCTGTCCATGGGAGACTGGAAGGAAGCTGGGAGATGGGAGGAGATGGAAGATACTGTCTTCTGTTTTGCTTCCTGTTTCTATCAACTTCACTCCAATCATGGTTTCTCAACTTTGCAGAAGCAATTGATTCCATTTTCAGTGCCCCCGGCTACACACCCATCTGCTCACTGGCAGGATTAGCTTTTTTTGTCTTATTCTTAGAGATCTGAGTCTCAGCTCCTTGCAGATCCTACCCTGACTTTTGGAGCTGAGTACCCTGCCTCCTCAGAGCTCTGTGCCACACTCCACAAGGCCCCTCCTCTGAGCTCCAAGGTTCTAGCAACCTCTCCCTTTTTGCTGTTTTTCCAGCCTGAGTGGTGATATTTACTTCCTGAAGGTAGTATCTCCATGTCACCTTAGTTGTCCTTTCAGTCATTCAATACTTGTTTCCCTAAGTCTTTATATTACTTCCTGAATGTTAAAAAAACTAGTGTTTTTTTTTATTTTCCTGAGTGGACCTCAGCTGCCAGAGGAATATACAATGCATTGTCTTGTACCATTTTCATTCATTCTCAGGGCATCTTCCTTTAGCTCAACAGAATTGGAAGCTTGTTTAGAGTAGGAATTCCCCCTCACCCAGTCCTGTACCTACTGACTATGGAACCTTACACATCACAAATAGTCAGTGCATGTGTGATACTTGATCAGTGTAGTTTCAGAAGCAAATTAGTTTATCTCCCTGTTTCCAGAAGAAGCATTTTCAAACATTTCTGAAGAGAAGCTATCTCAATCTTCTAGTCCTTCAGGAGAGGAAATTCTTCAAATATTTATTTTAATTGTAAAATGTCTACTTGTGAACCTATGCCAGAATCTCTTAGCTGTCAAGAAATGCTTCCCATGTAGACCTGATGGTAGGGACTTGCACAAAGGGAAAAAAGGTTTGGTCTAAGAAAAATGATGATTTTTGACAGTAAATGATAAACTTGTTCCACAGATAAGTTCCTGCTATATTCCAAATAACTCTATTATTTGAATAATCTCGAGCTTATTTTTTTCTTTCTTTTTCCCATGCCAGTTTTCTTTGTGTTTAGAGAAAAAACCTATTTGTTCAATTCACGTGAAAACTTTCTCATAAATATACTTCACTAAAATCAGCTCTCCCTACTAAAATGAAAGCTGTATTAAAGATTTTTTGTTTGTTTGTTTTAAAGATATAATACGTTGGAACTATTGCCTTCTGTTTCCTCCTTCCTTAGCAATGAATAGCTAGAGTCCCTCAGAACCAGTGCTCACACCTAGAACTTGTACCCACCCTGATGAAGGCAAAACATGTCTCAAGATCACCGGCAGCTGGGGGTAAGATTTAATATGACTGTTGTCTATTTGGTATCCAAAGTGCCAGGAGTGTGCCCTCTGCCTGGTATACCCAATGTCACAGCTCTTCCCTAACATGCATGTGGTCCAGCCTCAGTGATGAGATTTGTATCCTCTACTTCTTGGTTAACACTTGTTTTTTTTTTGTTGTTTGTTTGTTTGTTTTTTGCTTGATCTAATAGAGCCCCATCCTGAACTATAGGCTGCTTGGACCTCTACTAGTTATGATAATTCCCATACCTCAGGGCTGGATAGCATCCCCATCAACCCCTGGCCAATGTCTCCCTGTCACCACCCCCACATTAGCTTCCTTCCTCTCCCATACAGTCCTGTTCCTTGGACACTGGTGTTTTCTGCCCTTTTGAATACTGACATGTGGGCTATTGGCTACTTCCCTTCTGCCTGATGAGTTCCAATTTATTATAAAGTTCATGATTTTGCTTTTTTTTATGGTTGTGTAATACTCCATCATGTATACATGCTACATTTTCTTTATCCAGTCCACTTTTGATGGACAGTCACTGGTTCTGACCTCTTTACCTTCCTCTTCTCTTCTGTATGTCCAATCATCAAGCCCATGCAAGGTGCGATACTATACATTATCACACTAATTAGAAGTCAGATAATAATAAACTTCCCTGCTGTTTCTAAATCTCATGGGAAATGATGGATTTCTGTAGTAGTCAAGAACAGATTGCCTGCCCTGACTGGGGAAATACATCAGCCACTTCCTCCAAGGAATTTAGGTCACCCTCTTTTGCTGAGTGATAATTAGCTCTTTCAGTCACCAAGATATTAATTTCAACCAAATAGTTGTCTCATTCTGTTTTAATTAAGAGCACTGATTTCCTTATGTAATGCATAGAATTGATATTTTTACCTTGTCATTACACCTTAGTAAGTAAGAATACAACAAATAATTTATGTTATAGCATTTTATTGTAGGCTTATCATTTGTGGTATTCTCCAATAATAATAATAATAAAGTTAACCTTTATTGAGTCATTTTGTGTCAAACACTATTTTTAGTGTAACTGACATATAACTCACCTAAGTGTCATAAAAATTCCATGGAATGGGTTTTATTATTTTCTCCACTTTATACCAAAAAAAAAAAAAAATGGAGGCACAAAGCTTAAACAACTTTCCTAAGAATGTTAGTTAAGCTGGTAATTGAACCCATGTACTTGGAGTTTAAAACTCAAACTGGAATATTATTCCATGCTACTTCCTGAAATGAGAACAATTACTCCCCGTTTCTCATTATGTCTTGACTTCCTGTAGGTTCCACAGAACAGAGTGGCAAATCTCAGCCTGGCATCCTTTGAGCATAGTTACGTGCAAGGCTCTGAATTCTTTTATTTCACCCTCTTTTTTAAGTTAAATTTTATTTTATTATAGAAATGTTGGGTACAAGTGAGGATTAACTACATAAGTAGGCTGCATGCCGGTGAAATTTGGGCTTCCAACTAGTCCTCACTCCCCCAGTATAGGACCAGGTACCCTTTGTTTTGCTATGTGCCCTCACCCTCCTCCCTCCCTCCTCTAACAGTGCCCAGTGACTGCCACTCCCTCCCTTGTGCTAATGTGATTCATGTTCAGTGCCATCTTATGAGTGAGAACATGCAGCATTTAGTTCTTTGTTTCTATGATAGATCACCTAGTACAGAGTCTCCAGTTCCATCCAATTTATTATAAAGTTCATGATTTTGTTCTTTTTGTATGGTTGTGTAATACTCCATCATGTATACTTACTACATTTTCTTTATCCAGTCCACTTTTGATGGACAGTAGCATTGTTCCATGTGTTTGCTACTGTCAATAGTGCAGCAATAAACATGTGTGTGCATGTATCATCCCAGGAGAGGGATTGCTGGATCTGAATGCACCTGACCTCATCTGAATTTGAATTCTTACAAACCTGTATTCTAGTTTCAATTCCCCCATATGTGTGACCCAGATAAATTTCTTAACCTCATTGAGTCTTCATTTTCTCAGCTGCTGCTTTTTCTTTCTTCTGACATCAAATAGATGTCCAAAATTCAGTTCATTCTGATACAAACTATTTGGATTTAGTGAAGAACTCACATGTTAAGTGCTCAGTCTCACAACACTTCTCCCATGTCAGACACAAGTTTCAAATACCATACTTCTGATCAAACTGTACTTCCGACCAATCAGCTATAAATTATGGACTCCCCCTACCTTCTCTTCAAGTTCATTTATTTACTAGAACTATTTAAATAACTCAGAAAACACTTTACTTATGTTTGTTGGTTTATTATAAAGGAAATAACTCAGGGACAGCCAAATGGAAGTGATGCTTCGGGTAAATTATGGGATGCAAAGTCAAGTTTCCATGTCTTCTCCAGGGTCAGCACCTACTCAGGAGCAGAAGTTAGAGTTGGGACTAAAAGCTCTAGCCCTCTCATCACAGCTTAGACTTTTATCACTCTGGAGATTCCAAAGGTTTTAGGAGCTCTGAGGCTGGAACCAAGAAAAATGATCAAATATGTATTTGTGTGTTATACTACAACTGCAAAAAAGACAAAAGACTCCAAAAGAATATGGATTAAAGTTATATAGACTAAATAATAAGACTGAAGCAAGTAGTATATTGAAAGCTCTAAAACAAATGAGGACTGTTCCTATTTTTCTTCAATTAGCCCTAAAGGCTGCTCCCTTTCCCCAGTTTCCCCATTGAAAGTCACAGAGGCACAGGACATGTATCAGCAACTTATTTGAGAATCTTTGGTATATTTAACTTCACGTGTGCGATCAAATACATGATCATTCTGTGTCACAGTGATGTCTCCCAAGAATGAAAAACAACACAACCAATTATGAGTTTTTACTGAGCACCTACTGCATGCAATCTACTGTATCAGTTGCTGGAAATATCAAGAGATTCAAAATCAAAAGTTCCTTGTTGAGTCCTCTTTCTCCATCATCCATATAGATAGTTAATCTCCAGTTTGTCCCAACATTCCCTTTAGCACGTATCCCCATTGTCCATGCTCTTATTCATGCCTGTGATGTCATCCACACTTCATTATTTGTCTGATAAATGTTGTTTAAGTTTTTAAGTGCCAGTTTCAGTGTCATTTCCTCCAGGACACACATTTCACAAGGACAGTCACTTCAACAGAATTATTTCTTGCTTTCTGTATAATAATGCAGCCCCTTGGTTCCTTCTGACTTTAATTATTCAAGGATTTGTGTGCGAGCTTTATTGAGCTCTGGAAAGAAAGTTCCTAGAAGGCAAATCATCCCGCCCATCTCCCAAATAACACAGTGTTCTGTACAGAACAGGTTGGGAATGGATGCTCATTGAATTAAACAGTTTCACATCTAATCAGGCACAACTCGCAGTGATGGACTGTGGTTATGAACTCCTTCTTCCAGATTAGCCTGCCTGATTCTAGAGCCAGTGATGACGTGAGCAAGCCTTGTGGAGGTGCTTTACCACTCCAGTTACCAAGGTCTTTTATTAGTCTGGCTGCTCAGTCCCATTACCAAGATCAGAACAGCCGTTAGAAATCTCTCTTCATCTTCCAAGTTAAATTTGCAATCAAAGACTTGCCTAGAAGAAGGAAAAAATAATATTGATTGCTTCTGAGGGAGAGACAATTGAACCATTCTAGCTCTTTCCCTCTAGTACCCTGAGTATTCCTGTACTCTAAATTCAAGGTTGTTTTCTATTTCTTTCTCTCTGCTCCACAGTGTCTCTTCACCTCTCTATTTTCCTCTTTTTTCCCTCTTCTCTATTTTCTTGCCTCTATCTCTCTTTCATGTCTAGCCTCTGTCTGACTTCATGCCTCTGCTCTCCCACAATACTAAATTAAAAAATAGCAATAACTTAATCTTTGATCTTTTTTTTTCCTAGGGTCCATCAATTCTCAGAAGACATTTTTTTCTTCACAGTTATGCTAATTTAATTGACTGGGCTCCAGATTCCTTTTCCATCAATCACATTCCAGCTGGGTCTTTGTAATGGTATACCTCAGCTTGCTTGATTGGATTTGGGTGTTTCCCAAATCTCCATAGCCACGCGAACAGGCAGACCATTTTAGGAGAGCTTAATTCCACAGATGGTTAATCTCATTTTTTATGTGTTGATTTTTCCTGCTTCCTCTCACAGAGGGTAATTTATTTCTAAGTTTCAGGAGCACTTTATTGTAACCTCTCATTTACTGACTATAATAATAATACCCATCATTTATTGGGTACTTATTATGCATCAGTCACTGTGTTAAGTGCTTTGTATAAGTTCATCGACTTAATTTCCCTAATAACCCTGTGAGATGTGAGATTTTATTTGTGTTTTATTTTTTTTTTTAATTTCTCCCCCATTTTACATGTAAGGAAACTGAGATTCAGAGAGGTGAACAGAATTTTCATAGGCTGTGGTGCGAACTTGACCCCTCACAATTTTCCTCTCTGCCATTATCCTTTTAAGCATATTGGGTTGGATAGCACCTGCCTTGAAGACCAGTCCTGCAGCCAGGACAAGTTCCATAGCCCTATTTCCCTCAAAGTTCTACCCATTCTTGGTCATTTCTCCATCACCATTGTCTCAGGCCAAGTAGGCATCATCATACATCCAGATACGTCCTGCTCAAGTTTTAATGAGGATGTGTACAATACAAATAGACATTTTTGTGATGCAGTTTAGATTAAATTCCAACTAAGTGATACAGCTAATACATTCAAAAATAAGTATGGAAAATGTTGAGATGATGAAAGTTTGGGACATTCAATGCCACTATTACACAGGGGATGGAATCTAAGGTGGATCTTGAGAACAAAATATAACCCAGACAGACTGGGGAAGACATAGATGAGTCCCTCAAATGGGCAGCATCCTAAAGCAGGTTTCAGAGGCAAGAATTCATCTGCCACCTTTAGGGAAAGCACAGGAGCAGTGTTTTTATAAAGCAATGAGAGGAAGATGTTACTTAAAGAGCAGCATAAGACTATGAAAACTCGTGGCATGTCTAGATAAGATAACTAATGTGCAGTCTCTGAATTCAGAAGTTTATTTCCCACCAATAAGATTTTCCACATGTAAGGAGTCCATAGTTTAAAATATATTATTTTGACAATTAAGAATTAGGGAACCTCAGACATGATTTGTGTTTTACCTAATGTCATCCAGAGGCCATTCCTGTTAGGCTAAGAGAAAACTGTTTTTTTCCCAAAGGTTTCCTGAGTTGTACAAATTAAAGACCTTTATTTTATTCAAAAATAATATGCATTAATAGATCTAAATTTTCTTAGCCTAAGGCAGAATTTACCAGCATATGAATACTTTCTAAACCCATTGTCATTACAATGCTAACTGATCATTTGTTATAGTGTCAACTGTGATGCATTAGTTGTAAATACCTATAGGATCAGCAAACCTATCTTTAAATTATACTGCAAGCTACATGAATATGAAGGACATAACTCAAAACTGGTACTTAGAATCACCTCTCCCCCCCTCCCTTTACTGCCAAAGTGACTGTTCTGGCATGCAAGGAATTAAACAAGTCTGTCTTCAATAAAATCCTCCAGAGAAAGAGAGAGAGATATTTATTATAATAAATTGGCCATGCAATTGTAGAAGCTGAAAAATCCCTCAATCTGCCATTTGTAAACTATAAGCTCAGAGAAGCCAATAGTACAATTCCATCAGCATCCAAAGGACTGAGAGGATGAGAAAAGATATTTTCCTTCAAGCAAGTAGACAGGAAAAAAGAGGTACATTCTCTATCCTTTGCCTTTTGTTCTATTCAGGACCTCAACAGATTGGTTGATGCCCATGCACATTGTGGAGGGCCATTTGCTTTATTGAGCCCATTGATCCAAATGGTAATCTCATCCAGAAATATTCTCACAGACATACCCAGAACAAGATTTAATCCAGGAAGCCTGCGGTCCACTGAAGTTGATGCATAAAACTAACCATCACACTTTACTTTTCATATCTGACCACAATAGTCTTTGAACACAAAAGTCCAGGTATATTCACTTTTTGCAATTCACCCCATCTCTATTGGTTTGCACAGGCCATCTCTTCTGATTGGAAATACCCTCTTCTAAAAATGTCACAATGTTTCAAAGGAAATTTAATAATTTACTTAACATTTATACAATTTCTTGCATTTGTTACACTTAGGCATTTATTTGAGGTTCAGCACTGTGTTTGTATAAGTCTCATAAGAATGTGCTAAGGAAGATATTATTAGTATCCCCATTTTCTAGGTAAGAGGGCTGAGGCTCAAAAATCTTAAGATGTCTTCCCAAGGTCACAATCCACAAAGTGCCAGAGCTAGGATTTAAACCCAGAAACCTGTGTGTATTCTAACCATAATACCTGTTATGGATTTGGAGGGGCCCGCCCCTGGCAGGGGCATAGAAGAATCTTACTGCAGAATCTTACTGCAGACTCCACCACTGCCAGGGAACTTGTAATAAGGAAAAATATATGTCTGGAAAAATAAGTCCAGAAAAACTCTTTCCCTGGGGAAGGAGCAGTAACATTTTCTCACCTGAAAATTCCCGCCTCAGAGGTGCCTGTAGCAAATGTCTTTTTTTTTTTTTTTTTTGGTGGATTCAGCTGCAAGTATGGCCTCTCAGCACCCAATAGGTCTAGCTGAATATTTGGCCCATTACCTGAGATGAAGCAAACTCAGATTTTCTTTCCACCTTCCTGTCTCCTGGGAATAGCTCTATTCACACAGTAGTGTGCCTCATCTCTTCCTGCCTCAGTGTTTTAAATGGGGATGTCAATATCACTGCATAAAGGCTCACGGGTCACCAGGGAATTGGCAATCCCATCTGTAATGAGGCCTTTACACAGAGGACACTGAATAGCTGGAGTGTGATGTACCAGAAGAAAAAGAAATGAAACCTACAGTAAAATCATTGTTTAAAGCAGCATGTCCCAAGTGTGTTCAGCAGACCAGTCCTGTGAGATGCTTTGTAAAACAAGTTTGCAATTGATGCTTCATAAGTTTTATAAGTTTTATAAATACTGTTCTCTATATCCCTATCTTAGAGGTTCATACTTTATACTATAGCATTAAAGACTGAGAAAACCTACAACATGGACTTCAGTCCCAATTTCTGAATTCATTTGGGCATGGAAAAATCTTGTTCCTCACCTTTGATTTTCATAAGCTCTATTAGCAACTCACAGAATTAACATTCCATGAATCACAGTTTGGGGAACACTGATTTAAAGCATCTACTTTAATTGCCTGTTTTTAGACTATCAGGTAATATCTAGAATTGTATCACTGGGAAGAAAGAAAAGTTCAACTTACAAGCACTTTGTATTCATAAAATGGTTATTAGAACAGCTGTCTCTGTCTTTCTTTTTAAATGCTTCTTAAATTCTTGCAATTCAAGCAACTACCAGCACTGGCAGCCCTGGAACAGAGAGGATTAAGAGTATGTCCCAAACACAGCCTTAGCTACCACATTTCTTCCTAGAAGAAAGTTTTCTTATTGGTGCCTCTTGATTATATTCCTTCTTTCACGTCATTTCAAGTCATTTTCACTAAGATTATTGCAACATTCACCTCCCTGGCCTGTCTGCTCACCATGTCACCCTGCTTTGGTCCAAATGAAATATATATCATAGATGAATTTTTTCCTTGATTGCTATTTTGATCAAAGATATAAACAAGGATCAGGTTCTCTTATTGTTTCACCACCTTGGCCTGGTAACTATATTGTCTCATAGTGATAATTTAGCTGTCCCAGCTCCAAGCATCAGCAATCTTAAAATAAAATTTAAAAAGTTGTTTTCTCTCAGTTATGATTTGAATCACGTCCCCTCAAAAAATTTTTTTGAAAATCCTAACCTTCATTACCACAAAATGGGACAGTATGTGGAGATATGGTATTTAAAAGGTAATCAAGTTAAAATAAGGTTTCTTTAGGATGAGTCTTAATACAATATGACTGATGGTTATGAAAAAGAAATTTGGATACAGAAACAGGCACACAAGGAAAGCACCATATGAACATTATGACACCCATCTAAAAGCTGAGGAGAGAAGTTTAGAACAAATTCTTCCTCCACAGCCCTCAGAAGGAACCAACCCTACTGATAACTTAGATTCTGAACTTCTAGTCCCCAGAATTGTAAAGCAGTCCATTTTTGTTGTTTAAGCCACCCACTTTGAAGTAGTCTGCAGGCCTAGACAACCAATACTCTCCTTCTTATTATTACTTTGGAAGATATATCCTAGAGATGCCCTAGAAACTTTATCCCTGTAACCCATACTTAAATCAATTAGTGGAAAGGGAAATGTAATGATTGGCTTAGACAAATTATTGCCCATTTCTGAAACTGGAAAAGAAGCCATTTTCCCTTAGCATATGTGATGGTAAACTCTTTAAAAAAAAAA
Source organism: Carlito syrichta (assembly GCF_000164805.1). Lineage (NCBI taxonomy): Eukaryota > Metazoa > Chordata > Mammalia > Primates > Tarsiidae > Carlito > Carlito syrichta. The sequence continues at coordinate 430,540 of NW_007076497.1, read as the reverse complement.
CAACAAAACATCAGAGCTGGGTCAATATGACCCAGGACTGAGGAATGGCTTTTGAAATGGCAGTTATATCCACTGGGTGTCAGGCACTGTGCAAGACACTGGGACTTCAAAGATACAAGAGTAAAGAATTCCTGTTCTGAGAGTCCTCAAGAAATGATACTGAGAAAAAGAAGCAACCCAGGAAGCAGGAAAAAAACTAGAAGAGATGTGTGGTATGAGAGCCAAGTAAGAGTTAGTTCCTAGAAGGAGAACTGTTGTCCAGTGGGCACAGAGAAGGCAGGTGAGATGAGGAATGAGAAGAAAATGTTAAATTTCACAATTAAACAGTCAATGTGACTTAATTAAGAAAAATTTCAGTGAAAACTTGATGCCAGCAAAATGCCTACTTCATTAAATGAATGTACAAATGAGAGGTAAGGAAGCAAGGCAGCATTGTGAGTCATTCCTGTCTAAAGGTGTCAGGTGACTTTGCAATAAAGGAGCACAAGAGGTAAAACAAATGTCAAAAGAAGAAACTACATTCAGGAAGGTGTTGTTATTGCTGTCACGGCTGCTGCAGAGGTTTTTAAAATGATAGTTGTGTTACAAGATTGATGGGGTGAAGGAAAGGATTCAGTGGGAGAGGGTTGTGGAAAATAAATTTCAAGTCCCATCCCTGCGAAGCAAATATCGCTGTTAATTCTCACTATTCAGGACAAGCACTTCTTTCCCATTTCTCACGTTGTTTCCTTCTTTGAGAAGGGAGCTCAGTTAGTGCCAGAGCCCAGGCCTCTTTCCTCTTCTTTTCTTCTTTTAGTTTATCTATTGAGCTAGACTGCATTATCTGAATAGCCATGCTTGCTCTATCAGTTCTTCCTTTCCCTCTTTGGAACAAGCTGACCCATACAAAGCCAACGTCACCCAGTTCCATGTGGGTCTCTCTTAATTGTAGGGCCTGCTCTGGTTTGGAACTGCACATGACCCAGTGGGTCCATCCTGCTGCCATTGATGTTGGCTTCATAGGATGATTTAATTATTATTTTAAGGTATATTTTCCAAATTAGTCATTATCAGGAATGAAGCGATGATTGTCCTTGGTCTGTCTGTTTCTCTCTCTCTCTCTCTCTCTCTCTCTCTCTCTCTCTCTCTCTCCTCTTCATTATAGAATTGTGGGATACAAGTGAGGATTGACTACATAAGTAGCCTTAATGCAGGTGAAATTTGGACCTCTAACTGTCCCTCACTCCCCCTGGCGACCAGATACCCTTTGGGTTATCACTTGCCACCCACTTCTTCCCTCCCTCCCTCCCTCCCCTAGCAGTGTTCTGCAACTGCCGATCTCACACTTGAGCTAATGTGACTAGTGTTCAGGGTGCTCTTATGAGTGAGAACATGTGGTATTTAGTTTTTTGTTTCCATGATTGTTCACTTATGATGTCTTATTTCTTGATTGTTTCAAAACAAAAGTAGGTACAAGAGATCCTGTTTAATGGGTAATCTCATTTCCATGACCATATAATAGCTACAGAGATGGAGCACACCTCTGGAAACTTTCTTCTGCAAAGTATAGCTCAGACAACAACTTAGGTATCAGAGTAACATATCTTATATTGTTTTCCCCATCCTGTGAAATGGCAAAAGTGTTCTGGAGATTCCATACTTCATGAAAAACACCTGATTTTCTTATGCACAATTTTGCTACCTCTCTATCTCCCCTTTTTATTAAGCACCAATCACAGGTAAACAGTGCAGATACTTACTACTATGCCCCCAATTAATGACAGTAGAATCAGCAATTCTTATACAGTTTTATGAGGTTAATTTATTCACTAATAAATTCATATTATTTTCTATTTATTTTCATTTCTATTTATTTTCATTTTCTTCCCAATATGTCAAATCTAAGCAGAGGCTATTGAAAACAGAGAAACAGGCACTGTATACAGTTGGCTAGATGAAGTAATAAAGAGCTGGGCAATATAAATATATTAATGATTTAAGACTTCCTGGAGAAGAGTCTTCAGCTTCTTAATCATGAAATTATGAATACATATTCTTGCCAAATACCCATCTCACTCAAGTTTAGATTCTGTTGTTTAGGTACGTAGATAATTCACACAAGTCTCTGCATGAGCCTTTCCAAAGCTCCAGTCTCACCTTTAGCTTCCCCACTCTGATTTCAGGCACTTACATTATTGGAGCAGCTGGAAGCTACACAGATTCCTAAGACAAATAGCTTTTCCAGGAAAATGGAACAAAGATTAAACCAAGATTGCTCAAGTCATAAGCCCAACACATTAAGCACATCAGTGTCACAATGAGTGCATCTACCACAGAAGCAGAACCACTGAATGAATATAGATTAAGAATTTATGCCGGGCTCGGTGGCTCAGCCTGTAATCCCGCGCCTTTGGGAGGCTGAGGTGAGTGGATTGCCTGAGCCCGCGGGTTCGAGACCTGCCTGGGCAGCGAGATTTCATCTTTACAATCAATCAAAAAATCAGCCGGGCGTGGTAGCACATGCCTGTAATTCCAGCTACGCGGAAGGCTGAGGCGGAAGGATCGCCGGAGCCCAGCAGGTCGAGGCTGCAGTGGCCAGGAGCTGCCACTGCACTGAGGTCTGGGCGACAGAGTGAGACTCCGACTCGGAAAAAAAAAAAAAAGAATTTATTATAGAGATTAGACTTTAAGCTAGACAGAAGCTGGGGAGGAGGAAATGCATCCGAAGTTGAATCTAAGTAAGTATAGATCAACCAGACCAACAGTTGGAAAGGAGTAATGAGTGTGGACAAGAGCAGACAAACTGGAACCAAGGATGAACTGAAATCCACAAAGAAAGCAGGAAGCCCTGAGGAAAAACAAGGATTCATATCTTTCAGCACCTGCAACCTGGGTTCTGTGGGGGACACATAGAAGAAATGTCTGCCTTAGAGTTTCAGGTACGCTTGCTCAAGGACTTAGAAAAGTCAATGAAGGAGATTCAGTGAGAGCTGGAGTCATTGGAGGTTCGGGTACTGCTCCATGCCCCCAAGGTGAGTAAGCAGCAACAATATGCATGAGCTACCCAATGTCTGATGCCTTCCATCCACCTTCTGAAAATAAAAAACACAACATTGTGCTTCAGATTCACCTCCAAATCTCTCTGGTGACAAATATTAACAGAACTATTAAAGGAAGAGAATTATAAAAAGTAATTTCCATTTCTGTTACTATTGCTGCATAGCAAATCATACCAAAACTTAGTTACTTAAGACAAAAACAATTATTTTACTATATCATGCACTTTTTATGGGTCAGGGATTTGGGAAGTGCTTGTCTAGATGTTTGTGGTTTGGGATATCTCCTGCACTTATTCTAAAACTGGGCTGGTGTTTGAAGAGCAGGAAGGTGGAGCAGCTGGGGCTTTCTGTGTGGTCCCTCCATGTGGGCTAGTTTCAGTCTCTTCGGGGCAGTTGGGCTGCTGATGGTGGCTGCAAGCCTCAAGTGTTCAATGTGGACAGCAGAAGTTGCATGGACTTTTACAGTCTAGCCTCGGAAGTCACAGGGCATCATTTCTGCCATGTTGTATGGCTTTAGGCAGTCACAAAAGTGTGCCTGGGTTCAAGAGGGGGAGAAATTAGAATCCACCTCTCGATGAATGAGTGATAAGGGTTCAGAAGAGTTCATGTGATGGAAGATACTGTTAGCACGCTTCTTTCTTTTACTGTATCTGACAAGGAAGACTCAAGCAGAAATCGGCTCTGAACTTTTCCACTTTTTTTATTCTCCAGTAACACTTGAGTCAAACAATAACAACAATACATATCAGGTTAATGTAAATTCCGTTTGTAGTTCTTGGCATAATTGGGATGGTTCCCTAGGTGTGGTCATAATAATCCCCGCTATAAATATTTTCTCTAAAATTGAGACAATAATACCTAGGGAATGAGACAGAGAAAAAAAAATGAAGCCCACATTAAAATTATTTTTTAAAATTTTAAATAATTATTATTTTAACCTCTCTGTGCCTCTGTTTTCTCATCTGTGAAATGAGGGCATCCTATAAGAATTACTTTACTTGCTCTTCAACTTATTTATTAAAACTTCAATAGAAAAGATCATATTAAAATACTTTATACAGGATGCAGAACTATTAACTATTTTTTTACACAGCCACAAAGAAAACAGGTTTTTAGGTATGATATATTTGAATTCTCTTTCCTAGACTGGAAGTTTACATGTAAGATGTAAAGAGCATTATTAAGGAACATAACTCTGAATCTCCTTCCAACCTATCTGATTTTCAGACACAGACAGTGCTTTTTATCTAAAGCAAAGTAATATATGATTCAAAGATAAACCAATTTTAAAGAATGGAGATAGATTAATAAAATATTTACTGTTCAAAAAGGAAAAGGAAGCTTCTGTAATTCTCTTACAGTTTTCCTCATTATAACCCTCCAGAATGTTTGCTCATGTGGATCACAAATGAATCTTGGGAAAAATCTAGCAAAAGGATTTGATTAAATGATATGTTGAATAAACAATGCTGAGACATTTTAATGAGGTCAGATAAAAGGACTCTGCTGAAAAGAAATATTTTTAAAATCATTTTGAGGCTCTGTCTTAAACCATTTCCTGGAGTGTTGAGCTCTATTTCTTCTCATTTTACCGTTATCCAAAGACTTTAAATCTTCTCACTAATTTTGCTACCATGAATGATCCATGCCTCCTTAGAACATAGATTTCCATTGCTGGGTTTCTGAAAATTATTGAGGTTTATTCTAATGAAATTCACATAAACAGACACCCTGTTCAAAGTCAATAGCATTTAGTCACTTCTTCACATTAGTCAAAAATAAAGTTAAACAATACACCTCTAGCTCTTTATGAGGCAAGGCCAAAATATTACTTCTTGCCTGTGATTCCTGCTGATAGACAGAGAGTCTGATGATTTACAAAAGTCATTTTGAAATTTTTGAGACCAAGAAACAATGACTTGGGAAGTGAAATATATGGATCCAACTCATAACCAATTAGCAATTGTTGAGTTTCTGGGCAAGATGGTGACAGGACAAGTTGGACTGTGATAATCTCCACAAAGGGTGACTGTTGCAGCCAGTTCTGTGTGCCACCGCCACCTCCGTGAAGGATGGCTGCTATAGCTGGTCCCACACATCACACTGATGCCACCTCCACCACTGCCTTCACAGAGGGTGGCTGCTGCAGCCAGTTCCATGTGCTGCACTGCTGCCTCAGGCCCTCAGCTCCTGGCCCTGCAGAGTTCCCAGCTCTCTCCCCTGCCCCAGGCCACCCACAGCATGCTGACCTGCAGCGCCTGGCTGTCTCTCACTCTGTGGCAGGACCAGAGATCAGCTGGAGCCCGGAGGAGTCCAATTGGTCAAGAGAGAGGATCCAGGAGGTTCAGGGAGGAGGCCCATGCCCAGTAAAGAGGTGTTCACCACAGCCATTTTCTCTGTTCCAGGATCAAGCAGAGACAGCATCACCCGCCCAGCTTCACACAGCTCTGCCCAGCCTCCAAATTGAAACCTAAGGTAATCATGTCAAACAGGGAGAGACAGAAACCCCTCCCCCATACTAGATTGGACACAGGTCAGATCTGAGTGGCAGACCTAACAGGCAGCAAGCTGACTGAACCCAGATCTGACTCTGGCTGTGAGCAGCCCTTCCAGTCTGCAATGAGAGCTAGTGATCAGAGCTGAAAGGACATTGGGCTCACAGGAATTGAATTCATTGGATTTGTTGTTTTTACTTTTTTTATTTTTATTTTTATTCTTCATTCATTTTGTTCATTTTTGTTTGTTTTATGCTTTACTTTTTTTCTTTTCTCTTTTCTCTCTCTTCTCTCTGTTTTTGATAACATTTTCATACTTGCCCTGTTTCTGTTATATTAATGATTTCTCTTTTTTTTCTTTAGACCTCCTGTTTGTGTAGGGAAATTGTAAACCAATAGGGAGTTTGGGTGGCTTGTGTTTTTGTATGATTGTCTGTATGTTTTATTTTTTGTTTTACTTTTCCCTGTCTTTGTGTCTCTCTTAATTTGTTAGTACGTTTGTCTGTTATCGCTCTTACTCTTCTCTCTCTCTATCTTCTTCCCCCTCCTTCCCTGTTCCATTCTTTTCCTTTTTCTTACCTCATTTTGCTTTCAGAAAGCAAATTTACACCCCCACTGCATGGACAGATCACAAGGCAGTGGAAAGGGGATTCCAGGGTACCCATAAACCTGTCAGTGGATCTTGGGATCTGCAGATAGATTTTGAATCACAGCTTCCCCCTAATTTAATCTCAAAACTGCAGAGAAGTATAGCCCCCAAACCAGTCCAGTCTCAGAATTTAACAAAGATACAGGGTTCATATAAGGAAGAATAGGAGATTGAGCAAACAGAAGTAAAAGCAATCCCACCATCCCTGAACAACAGGCTTAAAGAAGAGGAAGAAAAAAGTGGGAGGAAAATTTGCGCAAATGAAGAAAAACCAAAAGAAAAATACGTGTCTCACACAGACCCTTGGGAGGTCAGACACTGAGAAAACAGACTTCAGAATGCAAACAATGAGGAGCCCCCAGAATGACTGGTCGCATACTACAAACCCAGAAATCAAGACATTAATAGAGAGAATAAAAAGAATGGAGGGGAGACAAGAGGAAAATCAGAAAGAGTTGATAACTGAGATAACAGCAGTAAAGAATACTGTGATTGAAATAAATAACAAACTAATAAGGATGGAAAACAGAGTTAGCCAAGCAGAAGAAATAATCTCAGAGCTGGAGGACCAAAATATAGAACTAACCCAAACTGTCAAAAGCATAGAAAAGAATCTTAAAAAGACAGAACAAAACCTTCAAGAGATGAGCAATTATTTCAAGAGGCAGAACCTAAGAGTAATTGGACTTCCTGAGGCAGAAAGAGAGACAGAGAACACCCTGAAACAAACATTCCATGAAATCATTCAAGATAACTTCCCTCATCTCATCAGTGAGGCAAAAATTCAACTCAAGAGATCCAGAGAACCCCTACAAGACAACAAGTGAGAAGACCAACTCCCAGACACATAATAATTTGCCTAGACAAAGTAGGTATAAAAGAAAAAATCCTAAAGGCAGCAAGAGAAAAAGATCAGATTACCTACTGGGGAAGATCAATAAGAATAGAAGCATATTTATCTACAGAAACAATTCAGGCTAGGAGAGCATGGAGCCCAATCTTCAAAGTTCTCAAAGATAAACAATTTTAACCAAGAATAAACTACCCAGCTAGGCTGAGCTTCATCAGTGAGGAAGAAGTGAAATCTTTCCAAGACACTCAATCCCTAAGATCTTACACTGCCTCTGGAACACCTTTACAAGAAACATTTAAGAAAGTATTAAATATAGGAAAAAAAGGGGGAAAAAATGACAATGTTCTTTACAAGAGTGCAGGAAAAAGATTGAAAACACACATGAATCTACCAAAAAATCAAAAGAAAGACAACAAACAAGAACAACAACAACTCTATAAGAACCTTTTGACAGGGATAAACTCTCACATTTCAATAATTAACCTGAATGTGAATGGACTAAATGCACCACTGAAAAGACCTAGAATGACAGAATGGATAAAATATCATGGGGCAACAATATATTGTCTCCAAGAGACTCATCTCACCAGAAGGGACACTCACAGACTCAAAGTAAGAGGATGGGAAACAAAATTTCAGGCAAACAGAACAAAAAAGAAAACTGGAGTTGCAATTTTAATATCAGACAAAATACACTTTAAGCTATCAAAAATTTAAAAAGATACAGAAGGTCACTGCATAATGATAAAAGGTTCAATCCATCAACAAGAAATATCCATCCTAAACATTTATGCACCCAACATAGGAGCACCAACTTTCATAAAGCAGCTTCTAGGCAAACTTTAAAAAGATATTGACTCTAACACTATCATAGCTGGGAATTTTAATACCCACTCACAGCCCTAGACAGATCATCAGGACAAAAATCAGCAAGGAGATCTGGAACCTCACTGTGACTCTTGACCAAATGGACTTAATTGATCCTAAAGAACACTTCACCCAACGACCATAGAATATACATTCTACTCATCACCACATGGAACATACTCTAAGATAGACCACAACCATGGCCATAAATCAAGCATAAACAAATTTCATAAAATTGAAATTTTGCCATGTACCTTCTCAGAGTATAGTGTAATAAAAATAAATATCAACACCAACAAAGTTCCCCCAAAACTCACAAAGACATGGACACTAAACAGCATGATGCTAAGCAACTCCTGGGTGAACATGGAAATCAAAACAGAGATTAAAAGATATCTGGAAACAAATGAAAATGAAGAAACATCTTACCAAAATCTCTGTGATGCCATGAAAGTAGTAGTAAGAGGGGAATTCAGATCTCTACAGATGCACATGAAGAAAATGGAAAAATCACAAGTTAACAGCCTAACAAGCAACCTAAGGAAGCTGGGAAAGCAAGACCATCAAAACCTTAACTTCAGCAGAAGAATCCAGGTCACAGAAATAAAAGCCCATATCTGGGACATAAAAGACAAAAAGATAATACAAAAAATCAATGAAACAAAAAGCTAGTTCTTTGAAAGGATAAACAAGATTGATAGTCCCCTAGCTAGACTGACTAAGAAAAAGAGAGAAAAAGCCCAAATAAACACAATCAGAAATGCAAAAGATGAAGTCACATCTGACTTTGAAGAAATACAAAAGATTATCAGAGACTACTATGTACATGTGTATGGAAACAAACGTGAAAACCTAAAGGAAGTAGAGGACTTTCTGACATCACACAACCTCCCTAGGTTGAAGCAAGAAGAAATTGAAACCCTAAATAGACCAATAACAATCAAGGTAATTGACTATGTCATAAGAAAACTACCTTTAAAAAAAGAGCCCTGGACCAGATGGCTTTCCAGCAGAGGTCTACAAAACATACAAGGAGGAACTGACACCAATCCTATTGAAAGTATTCCAGGTGATTGAGAAAGATAGAACTCTCCCCAAATCCTTTTATGAAGCTAACATCACATTGATAATCAGCCCAGGTAAAAAGCCAACAAAGAAAGAGAACTACAGGTCAATATTCTTGATGAACTTAGATGATAAAATTCTCAACAAGATCCTAGCGAACCGGATTCAACAACTCATCTCAAAAATCATCCACCACGACCAAGTAGGTTTCATCCCCAGGATGCAGGGCTGGTTCAACATTCGTAAGACCATAAATGTAATTAAATACATCAACAGATGTAAAAACAAAAACCACATTATTATATCATTAGATGCAGAAAAAGCTTTTGATAAAATCCAGCACCCCTTTTTGATTAAAAAAAACCCTTTAAACATCTAAGCAGAGATGAAACATACCTCAAAATAATAAGAAACATATACAAGAAACCCACAGCCAGAATATGCTAAACAGACAGAAATTGGAACCATTTCCGCTGAAAACTGGAGCAAGACAAGAATGCCTACTCTCACACTTCCTGTTCAATATAGTTCTGGAAGTCCTAGCTAGAGCAATTAGAGAAGAGAAGGCAATCAGGTGTATCCTAATAGGAAAAGAGGAAGTCAAGTTATCTCTCTTTGCAGATGACATGATTCTATACCTTGAAAACCCAGGAGAATCTGTCAAAAACCTCCTTACACTGATAAAGGACTTTGGCAAAGTCTCATGGTATAAAATCAATGTGCAAAAGATGATCGCATTTCTATATCCCAATAATAAAAAAATAGAAGCCCAAATAAAAAGCATAATTCCACTCATAATAGCCACCAAAAAAATGAAATACCCTGGCATTTTCCTAACTAGAGATGTGAAAGACCTTTATAATGAAAACTACAGAACACTGCTCAAAGAAATCAAAGATGACATAAACAAGTGGAAAAATATTCCATGCTCATAGATTGGAAGAATCAACATTGTTAAGATGTCCATTTTACCTAAGGCTATCTACAGATTTAACACAATACCATCAAATTAACAGCAATATTCTTCTCAGACCTAGAAACAACAATATAGAAATTCATATGGAAGCATAAATGACCAAGAAGACTCAAAACAATCCTCAGCAAAAAAAAAAAAAGCAGGAGGTATCACACTCCTAGACTTTAAACTTTATTATAGAGCTACAACAATCAAAACAGCCTGGTATTGTTACAAGAACAGGCATATAGATCAATAGAATAGAATTGAGATTCCAGAAGCAAAACCTCAATTTTTCAACCAATTCATTTTTGACAAAGCCTCCACCACCAACCACTGGGGAGACAAGAACCTATTCAGTAAGTTGTGCTGGGAAAACTGGCTGTCCACATGCAGAAGATTGAAACAGCACTCCTACCTATCCCCATACACAGAAATCAACTCTAAATGGATCAGAGACCTAAACATAAAACCTCAAACTATAAGAACCTTAGAAAATGCAGGAGACACATATGGAAATTGGAACTGGCAACCAGTTCCTGATCAAAACCTGAAGTGCCCATGCCCTAAGAGATAAGATAGACAAATGGGACTTCATCAAATTGACAAGCTTCTGCAAAGCCAAAGAAACCATCAAGAGAGCAGGGAGACTGGGAAAAAATATTTGCCAACTCCATGTCTGACAAAGGCCTAACATCTAGGATATATAAGAAACTTAAACGTGATGAAGAGAAAAAAACAAACAAACAGCCCCATTACAAAGTGGGCAAAAGATATGAATCAACAGTTCTCAAAATAAGACATACAAGCAGACAAAAGATACATGAACAAATGTTCAACCTCACTAGTCATCAAGGAGATGCAAATTAAAACTGCATTGAGATACCACCTAACTCCAGTCAGAATGGCCATCATCAAAAAATAACAGATGCTGGAGAGGATATGACGAAAAGGGAACACTTCTACACTGTTGGTGGCAGTGCAAACTAGTACAGCCTCTGTGAAAAACAGTGTGGTGATTCCTAAAAGTTCTTAAAATCGACCTTCCATATGACCCCACAATCCCCCTACTGGGAATATACCCAGAAGAATTCAAATCACCCTATAAAAAAGATACCTGTACACATATGTTTATCGCAGCATCGGTCACAATAGCAAGAACATGGAACCAACCGTGCTGCCTGTCAAAAGAGGACTGGATTTTTAAAATGTGGTACAATTAGCAATTGTTGCCTAGTCTGACCTTACTATGATTGTCTTGGAAATGAAGAGTAGAGTTTATAGGAGTAAGGATTCTTGTCTATATGAGGCATAGAAAAAAGGAAAAAAAGGAGTCAGAAGTAGCCAACCAGAATGGCAGGCAGGACAAGTCAGTGTGGCCAATATGTATGAAAATAATAGCATTGCAGATTTAAGAGACAGAAGGGTTTGAATTGATACAAAATTCAGAATGAGTCCGTAGAAATTGGTGGAATGAAGCCAAGGAACTGAGAAAGGCAAGTGTCACTTGAGTCATTGACATGCATTCTAAAATCCCCATATGATGACAACAAGCAGTGGAGAGAAAGACTGTGGGTGAGTTTTCAAAGTATTCATTGATTTGGGGGAATGAGAAGATCATCGTTTGATTGGAATGAGAGGATAAGCCTAGAGTAGTCAGAAGCAATAGGTCTCAGAAGACCAAGGCTTTTACCAGAGGAATGGGGTCATAATGGTTTAGATTGGACCTAAAAATGGGCCACTTTCTTCCCCAGAGATCTCTCGGTTTGGGGAAAATGAGCTGCTATGCTAAAGTTGGTCACAGAAAAACAGGATTCAGTGAGACCAAGAAGGTAAAATAATGTGCTTTGAAGCGATGAGAATGCAAAGACGTTTGTTTGCTATAGAAGGAAAATCTTCAAAAAGCAGAGAGAAATATTTAAGAAGATGGGTTGAAGTAAAAATGTGGATCTCAGGAACAAAAATAGAAAGCTGTATGGGGATGTCACGATCCCTCAGCCAGAAACATGAGATAAAACTACATGGGCACCATCCACAAAAAGAACACAGTAGATTTGAGAAGATTGTCCTAACAATCTTAGTTTATCCCAGCAATTGAGCTATCGCTAAACTTAAAAAATATTATATTCATTATATACATATGCATATGCCCACATAACAATAAAATACATATATATTTAAAATTTGCTTGCTACTTATTCAGAGATATATTTTATCTTCCAATCTAGATTTTAAGCTACTCCAAAAAGGACTATATTGTGTTTTATCATTATCAGCACTGACTAATGTCAAACATGTGTCAAGCCAAGTTAAGATCACCTGAGAATGCTTATCCCCTTCTTTTCCTTTTTTTTTCTTTTTTCATTTGTTGCTATTTAAAATTAACATATTTTCTTTCTTGAGACTTTTACAAATCGGTCAGTGTAACGCAGCATCTTGATAAACGAAGCTGAGGACAACCTGGACATAGTTTGAAATGATCTATGTCTCTTCTCATTGAACTCGTTGTACCTTCATTCCTGACTTCAGATTGGGATCAACTCCTACTGCTTCTACTTCCACACCACAGCTCCTGTCAGCCTGTGATGTTCCAGAAGTTTGTCTTCTGCTAACTCTATCTACATTTTGCCATACCAGTCCTCTGCAACCTGAAAATGCTACAAAGTGAAACTTTTTAATGAATTCAGGAAAAACTAATTTTATATTTCTGGTAGAGCTCAGATACTAGAGAAGAAGAATTAGCACTTGCCATCCTGGGACTCCTCATAACTTGTAAATCTGGAATGATGTTGATTCAGGTCCAAATATTTTGTTCATTTTGATATGAAACCCAATGTCACAGAAGTGACTTTGTCATCATCATTGCTTATTGTTTAACATTATGTAGGACAATTGTGAATATGTCTTAAAATTGAATACAGTCAAGCAAATGCATTTACTTGTAATGGGTCACTTGTTCAATCTTTGCTCCATAAGACAGTGTCTCCTTTGAAATTTGTTGGTTTGTTCCCAGCTTCTAGATCACCTGAGCTCAGTGATGCATCTGAGACTTCTAAGAGAAGTAAAAAGATTGAGGAAAGTCATTTCTTTGTTTCACTCAAATATCTACATTTGTAACTTTAACTTTGTTCCTATCATTTTGTCTTCAGTGAATGTCTCTAGCAAGGATGGTATCTAAGGTTTATCCTTGGAGTCCTAGAGATTGTATTATTTTCTATTCACCAGACAGCCATATCTAAAACATAACTACTTTAATTTTTTTTTCTGTTTTGTGTCAAAGCACTTGAAATATGACATGGGGTCTTTCGCTTCTATGACTACTGTAGCATATGAAATTCTTGCTTCCTGGCCATGCTGAGTTGGTGAGCCATAAGGCACCAATGTATTGGGAAGGGGCTGAGCAAGCTTTTCCAAATACAAAATATTATTCAAATTTCCCTAATTTATGAAAATGAGACCATTCATTTTCCTACCTAATCCTCTCTGGAGGTGCTCCAAAGTTTGAAATGAAAGAAATTCTTCTTTCAAATATATGTAATCCACATTAATTGCTTTTGACAGCAAAGGGTGGATGGTTAGATACTGCAGTAGTTAATACTTTAATCATATCACCTCTGCAACACACTTAGCTGGGTGCAGCCCTCTGAAGAGAGACTATGCCAATGTATCCTCCCGGTAGGATCAAAATGCAGGAAGTTCATATTTTTCAACTGCATTTTAATGTAAATGAACTTATGGCAGGTGAAAGATAAAAGAGGAGCAGAAGTGAGGAAGAAGGTGGAGGGAAAAACTGCCTAAAGTCTCTGGGGATAGAAGCACTGATCTTGCCAGTTAGTTGCTTCCTACAGAATAAAGGTCAAGTTTGAGAATGACAATGAAGCCTTTGATAAACTAGCTCACCTTTCCTCTATACCTGCTCATATTCCCTATAGCCCAGTCTGACTCTTCCCATTCTCCAAATCCTGATACCTCGGAACTCCTACAGCTACGTTTGCTTTTAATAGTATTCTTTATTCATCTTTCAAGACTTAACTCAACTGCCACCATGTTCATGGATTTTTTTTCTTCCTCTCCCAGCCAGAGATCTTTTTCTTCTTTCCTATAACATCATAACTCATTCAACCACTTCCATAGCATTTATGTAGTCAGATTTTATAAATTAGTAATTGGCATGCATGCCTTACTTTCCTGAGTCTTATGTCCAGGGGAAAATAAAAATCATTCTCGACAAAAACAAAACAGAAATTTCAAAATACTATTAGTACTTAGGAGTGGCACATGGCAAATACATAATTTTTAAAATAAACGAATGTATTCATGAATAAATGAATATCAATCACTAAATTATAAGCCCTTTGAAGGAGAAAACTATTTCTTCAAGGTTCAGATGATATTTTCCAAATTCTACCCCTATAAAAAATCTAGCAAGGCAAATCTAGCAACTTCATGATAGATTTTAGTTAACATATGGGAATTACATTGAACTAGGGTGACATATTGGTAGTTGCAGTGGGTCAGATATAATAGGAAGTTACAACAACAGACAGACATTAGACTGCATCGCTCTAAGCTCAAGAACAATTTGTCTGGCTCACCTGAAAAAAATTTGTATTTTACTTGGGTGGACCTATGATCAAAATACTCTCTATTAAGATAATTAAATTTTAATGCAACAGTTATTTTATTTCATGAAGTATGAAACTTCTCTTCCAAGAAAATGAGTGGCAAAGGTTAAAAGAAAGTGAATGAATTTTATTTAAACTATTTATAAATAAAATGTGATTATAATGCAGTGAGAGAAAGGGAGAATTTTAGTTCGTAAGTTAAATTTAATCTATTTGCCAGCAATTTCTTTTAATTTCTACCAATAAATGTGAGGCAACACAATCTACAGGTAAATAATTAAATAAAGTAGTAAATAATCTCCCAAGCAAAGTGCCAAACTAACTGCCACACGTGTCTATTCAATAGTCAGTATTTATTCTGGAACAGTGTCTTGACAAAAGCTACAATAAAAGCAGCATGGTGGATCATAAAGCAAAATAACATTATCAATAAATATTTCTGAAAGGAATGCCTCATTGCTATGAAATATTAACTACCTTACTATCTTATACACCCTTTTCACCAGCAATACACATTTGTGACAACTTGTGGCTCAAAGAAAAAAATTAATTTTCAATCATAGGGCCTATTAAAACTACCTCCCACCTCAATGCTTGAGTCTATTTGGTGTTTACTTGGTAATTTTAACAAGTATGGTATTCTTAATACTACAAGTCACTGCATAATAATCATTAAGATGTTCTAGTCATTAGGGCCACAATTCACCCCAAAAGACATCTCTAAAGTCCTTGTGTCTGTAACCATACAGAATCTCAGGATGTCTGACGGTTTATTTGATACATTGCCTTGACCAATCCCTCTAATCTGATTTCTCTGATGGCATGGTCTTTGTTGATCCAGCATCAGCAAACTCTGATCTGCTAATGCAAGGTCAGTTATAAGATACCCTTTTGCCTCTATGCTTATGAACCACTGGAGTGATAGGTAGTTCATAAGTCCATCCAGTTTTTTTTTGAAGAGTATCAACACCATATATATCCACCCATTTTTTCAGGGGTTCTGGAAGAATTAATGAGGTAACAACTGTAAAGCAGCCTGACATGTCTGAGAGTAAAGAAAGATAATTTTTTAAATGCTATGATATTGTGGTTCTTTTAAATATTTTAATTGCACACATTGATGTTCTGGAACATAAACAGAAAAAAAAAAGTCATTTGTAATGAGTAAATCATGACAAATTTGAGCTGTGTTGCTATGGAAAGTCCCATCAACATAATATGATGGACATTTTGGCTTTGTTCACTTCCCTAATGGTCAAGGGCTGAGTTAAGGGTTATATTTATCTGGTCATTAAGAAGGCCAATGCTTCAAACACCATTTAATGAATATGTTGCCTCATGCTGGCCTGAATTAAATTCTAAGCCTGTAATAAGATATTTCCAAAAATACTTCTCTACCCTCTTTGAATTATTATTCTTGCAGTGCCAAAACTTCTTGAGTTGTTTCTAAAACTTAAGTCATTCATGTATTATTTTCTAACTTTTGTCATGTCTACCTGAAATGTAAATTATGTAAAATATTCCTTTATATCTTAAGCGACACTACCTATAAAGGGAAGCTTTATGTGTTAGTTACAATGTCATATATAATAAACTAAGTACATTACTACAAAAATTAAAGTGTGTTATCTGGAATTATCTTATACAACACCAGGGTTATATATGGCATATCTTAAGGAATATTGTTTGAATATATTACTGAAAACAAAAACAACTTTTTGCAGAAGTCAGGATTAGTGCACACATTATGTTCACATGAATCCTATATTGTCTGAGACACATGTATTCAGCCCATGGTGCTTAAAAATACAGGCCTGATAAATAAACAAATAGATGCATAATCATTAACTTTGCTAACATATATTTTTTATTTTAAAATTGTGAGGCACAGTTAAGGGTTAAGTATACAAATATTCATTTTGCAGGTACCCTTGTTGATGAGGTGTTGCTCCCCTTTCCCCAGACTGATATTGACTACCGTTAAATACCACCTCCCTGCCCCTCCCTGCCCCCCCCAATAGTTTTCCATGACTGTTAATCCTTTTCTTATAGTATTACGGTAGTTGTTCAAGGTCCACTTATGAGTGAGAACATGTGATACTCAGATCTTTGTTTTTGTGAGAGAGCACTCAGTATTATAAACTCTAATTCCATCCAGGTTGCTGCGAAATTCATGATTTTGTTTTTTTTTATGACTGTGTAATATTCTATTGTGTATATGTACCACATTTTTTTAATCCAGTCCCCTTTTGATGGACAGCATGGTTGGTTCCTTGATTTTACTATTGTGAACACTGCTGCGATAAACATACGTGTGCAGGTATCTTTTTTATAGAGTGATTTAAGTTCTTCAGAGTATATTCCCACCAAGCAGAAGAAGGAATCTCAGAGCTTGAGGATCAAAATATAGAAGTAACCCAAACTGTCAAAAACATAGAAAAGAAGCTTAAAAAGACAGATCATTAGCTTTTTTTGTTCACTCTTTTTTATGAATATTCTGAAAGATATAGGTTGATTATTATCAATTGTTTTTCATCCCTTCTTCCAAAATGGGCTTATATAGAACATTAGCAACTTTTGACTCAGATATTTACTACAGCAGATAACAATTTGGGTAGGGAAATGTGAAAAGAAATATAGTCTTTATTATTTATTTATTTTTCTACATAAGGAAAAAAAACCTCAAAAGAACCAAATTAAAAAGCACAGATTGAAGAGGTCAGAGATTCAGCTTTTATGTATAGCTATATCTGAGTTCTTGTGTTTATCAAAATTTTAGTTTCCAAGTCGGCAAAATAAGATTATTAAACTAAATATAATTTTTATGTTTTTTTTCCAGTTCTTTTTCTTTTGGTCAATAATTAATATATCCTAAAGATCTGATGCAAAGGCATATTATAGACTTTGAAACAAATACCTTTCTCAAAGGTATTTCCCAAATATGCAATGCAAACTGGATTCCATGGTATATGTATATAAACACATACTATTACATTTAGAAAATGCACATTCCTATAATTAATTATGCAGTATTCTACCCAGGAGCTATCTGGAGGTATGGCTTTGAGTAAAAATAGCCGACTTTATTCATTATCTGGGCAGACACATTGGGATATTATTTAAAAGGGTAATAGGTGTGATTTTTGAATGTTCTATGAGAAGATAAACTAAATCCAGGTTCCATTCTGATCTCTGCCAGAGGAATTCTAACAAAGGCAAGTGAGAAAAATAGTATTAGGAATAACAACCTTTAGAGAGACTCACATTCACTCTGTAATATGTTTCTATTTGATTATCTTTTAATTCTGTTTATATTTGCTTACTTGCAAATATTTTGAAGCCAAGTCGTTTATTTCTTCCATTGCTTGAAAGTCTAGAGAATTTATTCTAGAAAGCTGATAAATAACACTCTCTGTATTATGCTAATGTTTTCTAACCAACGTCAATATAATCAACTGTTAACAACCCAATAAGATTTGTTTTTCTTTCTTTCTTCATGACGATGTTCTGGAAGTTCTTCTAAGGATCTTTGGATTTCTATGGTACCTTCCATGCAAAGAGTAAGCATCCATCTGGCATTCCTCAAACCTTGGGAATTATGAGGTTGGATTCCTACTATAATGGTTTCAAGGGCTTTTAGGCAGTCATTTGAGCAGGTTATTATTTTTTCCACTATATGTGGTAATTTGGTGCAATGCAAATAATGATACACTAAAGGATATATTAGGAAAAAATATCTGAAAATAAAAGCACTCAACTGCAAAACTAAGCTAAGAGATAACATATTTGTGCAATTCTACTATGTAAACATTTTTGCCTTTCTCCTCCATTTTTGGAGAGTAGACAGTTACATTTAATAAGTGGGATAATTGTGTATAGGATTTTGTATTGTGCTTTTTTATAATGTAATAATATAATGGTTTATGTTATTTTAAGTAATTGCATGTGTTTTTAACATCCACATATTTCTTTTTAAATTTTTATTTATTTATTTATTCTATTTCATTTTTTTCCTTTCTTTTTTTATTTTAAAGATATGGGATACAATTCAGGATTAGGTATACAAGTGGTCATCGTACAGCAAAGTTTGGGCCTCCATTTGGTTCCCACTTTGCCTGGCACATAATATTTCATTGGATAAATGAATCAGTTAACCTAACATGCCCCATTTCTAAACTTTTAGCTTGTTTTCAAATCTTTTAGGAATAAATGATAATACTATGAATATATAATCTCATAAATCTATGAGTTTGATTTCTTTCTCTTGTCTTTATTTTTATTGTTTTATTCTCCTCCTTCTTCTTTGATCATTATGACCATTTTCAGAAGTTGAACTATTATGTCTATAGGTCTGATCATTTTTATATTTCTTGACAAATATTGCCAAACTTTCTTCTATGCCACACTTGTATAAATTTCCACTCCCACCAGCACTATATAAATCCATTTCCCCAGAAACTATTACCATTTTAAATTTTATTATTTGTTAATTTGATAGGAGAAAATGGGATCCTATGTTTAATGTTTATTTTTATTATTTTATATATAATACTTATTAACATGTTGAATTTTCTTCTTTTATGAATTAATTGATATTATCACTTGCCCGTTTATTTATAGAAGTCTTGTTTTCATAACAATTTGTACTATCTTTTTATATATAAAATACTCATTCTTTTTTCAATAAATTTTGTGAATCTTTTCCCCAGTTTGGTTTGCAACCTTTAATTTAGATTTATTTGTTTATATTTTTATAGCTAAATCTGTGTATGAATACTTTCATTGCTTGAAAGCTAAAAAGTCTCTTCTAAAAACCTTATAAATATCAATTTTTAGTGTTTTTTTTAAAAACAATTTCTAATTCTTGATCATGTACTATTAAACTTCTAACTCCTCAACAAAGACAAGGCCTTAGATGAAATGACTAAAATTACTATAAAGGGAAAAGTCAGCTACTGGGTAGAGAATTTAATCATAGGTGTTTGAAATTCTTAGGTATTTTGGAAACCTGTGAATTGTTAAGTCTGGCCATTTTGAACATCAGTTTACAAATTCCTTAGAGTATTTATACAAACTACTCCTCCTTATTCAAAGCTTTACATCTTGGAATGTGGGAAAAAGAAATGGAAGGAGGAGATAAGAACATTTTTTTATGAAATCAACCCTAGTTATTATATACAATGCCTTCTGAATAATCATGGCAAAAATGACATGGCAATTCTTGCTCTGTGCAAATGTAAATGATAGTCATGAAACACTAAGTAATAGCTCTCTTATAAGTATCTAACATATGAAAGACTCTAAGTCCTGATTCTCATGTTAAAGAAGAGTTTACCATGCCATATGATACCACCAAATCAATTTTGAAATGCTTAAAAATGTCGTTTTAAAAAATGAATTAAAGCTATAATTAGCTCAATAATCCATATTCTGAATGGTCAGTTTGAATAACACCAGAATCAACACTTATGGATGATAGAGAAAATTTGTTTAAAATTTTTTTAACAGACTTTCACTGAGCATTTTATGCCAGACCCTTTTCTAGGGATTAGGATCCAAATGATAAGCAGCATATTAACCCTGCCTGCCAGGACAATGATTCTTGAACATGATGAATGACATTTTGAAAATACATATTTCTGAGCTTCACCTCAGATCTTTTATGATAGGGTGAAGCTTACTATTATTTGTGTTTCAAACGTCATGTGATAATTTTAATGATTCCCCAGAATGGAGGTCAATCTGGAGCTCAGAGAGCAGTGGGTCTCTATTCCTCCTGATCCTAAAAGGTCATAGGAAAAAACTACTTCTTGAGTTACTAACCTAAAGCTAGGAGATTCACATATAGAACTTCAAAATACTCATATATGAAAATTAATACTGCCTCCAACTTACTGATGAAGAAACTGGTCTTAAGAAGGGGACAGAAATCTATGCAAGGTAACACATTTATGGTCAATGGGCCTGTGATTCTAACACAGAACTCTCTGTTATAAAAGTCTAGATAAAAAATAAAACAATTATCTGGATTAATTGGGTCTGACATCGTTGAGAATTAGATCATTGGAATGTTTAAGTACTTTGGTCAATAATATGCATAAGTCAGGGTACACTAACTGTAAAAGATGCTGATGAGTCTGTATCTCTCAAGTCTTTTTCTGGGGTTTCTAGTTTTATTTGTGTTTAAATTGCACATATCTATAATGTCCTTCTTGGCTGAGATTAATTTTATCTTCCCAACTACATTTGCAAATTGTAGTTATTTGCTTCCTTGATTGGTCTGACAATTGGCTCCTTTAGAAAACCTGCAGGGTGAAAAGATAATATATCTACTTTTCATTCTTGCCTGTCTCCTAGAAAAAATATGTCTCATTCCTTTCAACAAAGAAAAAGGCACAAGAGAAACTACAGTCATGTAGCCATATCTCATTGTCAGTAGCATGGAACCTCACAACTTAATACTCCTTAAAAAGAGATTCACTCCCCACTTAAAAAACAAAAACAAAAAACAAAAGATGTGGAACCATGCTTCCTCCCAACAGGCAAAACCACTAAATCACTAGATATGGCTTTAATTTTGCATAAAATGGTTCTCAAATCCAGATTTATCATTAGCATGTATGTAATCTGCTTTTCTTGCAAACTCTTTAGAATGTCAGGGAAGGCAAGGAATTTAGAAGCCAAATATAAATGGATCAGTCTTGTGTTATATATGAAAAACTGAGGTTCTGAGAGTTAAACTTTCAGAAAGAGTGCATCAGAACAATCACAATCATCAATGAGTTTTACTGATCAATGATTGTGTGTAAGACACTTGGCTACCTGCTGTGAGAGATATGGAAAACAGATATAATCTCTGATCTCTAAGAACTGACACCAATGCTGAAAAAGAGACGTGTGTCTGTGAAAAAATGGCTAATATTCAAAGCTGAGCCAGTTTTTCAAAACTGAATCATATTGCACATCGCTTTTTACAAATTTGTGAAATTTCTCAATGTTTATATACAATGCAATGTTATGGTATAATACAAATGGTACTTAAACATGTGCAAACCTAAAATTATATACAAATGCATGAAGTATACTGCACTTACCAAATGATAAAACCAAATCAAATTTGTCAATTAAATCCAAACAAAGCTACAAAAACCAATAACACTTAATCAACAGTACTAATTTAGTGAGAGGAAGGATGTTACTTTATTAAAACTAAATTTCTATTTTCAATGTGAATATAGTACAGAAAGTCACTGTACAAAATCGTCTGAATCATTCCTGCCATAGCATTGAGCCATAAAACCAGTCAAGTTCTCATAATTTTTCTATAGAAAAACCCTTCTCACAGTATTCATTAAATCAGTTGGCTTTCACTTGGCACAAACCTGTTATTTATATATTTAGCTAATTTCTGTTGTGGTACATTTTAAAAGATACAGGTGCCAATGTGATTAACATCTTATGTGTAAATTTGCTTTGAAAATGAAATGATGGAGAATTAGTTAGTTTTTTGTTTTGGTCATTCATATGACCTAGCACATACTTTTAATTTTTTAGATAGTCCTCAATGGAACAATATTTAATCTCCTCTCTCTCCTTTGACAAACAAATGACATTAAAATATTCATGGTTGGGCCAGACATGGCAGCTCACGCCTGTAATCCCAGCACTTTGGGAGGCTGAGGTGGGAGGGTTGCTTGAGCCTAGGAGTTTGAGACCAACTTGGGCAATATAATGAGACCTCATCTCTGCAAAAAAGTCAAAAAATTAGCCAGGTATGGTGGCACACACTTGTGGTCCCAGCTACATGGGAGGCTGCAGCGAGAGGATGCTTGAGCCCAGGAAATTAAAGCTGCATGATTGTGCCACTGTACTCCAGCATGGGTGAAGGAAGTTGTAGGTTCATTCAGAGAAACAGTCAACTGCTATCTGAAGCAACAAATTTTCCAGAAAGAACTACAGAATACATAATTTCCCACAGCAGGATAGGGAAGGTATCCAGGCTGTAACCCGGATTTCCAACAGTGGGTGGGATTATGTCAGCTAGACATATAAAGGGAGAACTTTCCAGGTGGGGATGGCACGAGGAAAGCTAGAGAGGCCAGAATTGTTCAGACATGCTTAGAATTGGTGAGTGGAACTGTTAACTGGGGTATTCTAAGGGGAACATAATGAATTAAGTCAGCTGAGAAAGATAGTTTGTCCCAAAATAGTGATTCTAATAACACTTAGAAACATAAACAGGAGTGATTAATATGTATCTAAAGAATACAAATCCCTAGTAATGAAGAACGCCAGCTTAATTTTACAACACAATGCCAAAACCTGTTGGCACCACCCAGCCTGGAGAAAGGAGCTCTTTCTGCTAATTTGGGTAAAAATCAGAGATAGCATATAGTTTTCTCTGTTCATACCTCCATTTAAAATTTCTTAATCTATAGAAAATTTTATTTTTTCCTTAGTTTCCCCCTATTTATCTCAGACATATACATTTTTAATAGGCTATAGATTACTTTGATTTACTAAATAGTTTCTATTTTTCTTAACATTCCTTGGGTATCAGGGGAATGACAAGGAACCCTCCTAAGAGCTAATGTACCAGATAATTGAACATGTGCTGTCTTTTCTAAACATCACTTTGCACTTTGAAGATCTAGCAGGTGAAAAAGGATGCTGAGGAGGCTCTATTATTCTGGACCAGGATACAAAACTGAAGTATACAAAAAGAAAGTACTCTACACTTGAAAACATTTAGGAGACAGATATCTTCTTCAGGCTTTATAGTGAGTGATGGGGAGGGGGCAAGTTGTTTTGCTATGTCAGTATAATTGAACCACCACTGTTATCCAAGTCTATATGTATTAAGACTAGAAAGGGAGGAGGTAATAAGAGAGAAGTAGAGAAGTATCAGAGATATTGACTCACTAACCTGAGAGAATGAACATGCTCATCTCCCTTCCTAACATGAAGAGAGTGATTGCGTCTGTCAACCAAGCCAAGAAAGGTGAGAGCATTTCCAAGGGAACAATTTATAGCGATTAGATTTGTGCTACAGGTAGGGAAGAATGGCATCTTATTTTTATCACCTACCAATATAAGCTTATTAGTACACCTACCAATTTTTCTTTCACCTATTTGAACCAAAATACAAAAAACAAAATGAGAGAAGGGAGAATAATATGAGGGAAGCTGACTTATACAACTTTTCATAGCAAAGAGGCCTGAGTTCCAGTGCATAGGTCAAATGAACATCATGTGAGGTGGGCTGACTTCAGCTAGCTTGCTGGTATACCACCTGAGAAGGCTAGCACACAGAGCAAAGAAATACAGCAACCAGGGCCTACTAGGTGGACCCCTGGGGAAGACACTGAGGAGTCAGGGGGAAGAGATGAGGTAGACTTCAGGAGGTGAAGCTGGGGCAGATCTCTCAATTAGGGCATCTGAGCAGCAGGGATATCTATAACGTCCTGTAGCTAACTCACACATGCATTTCATTAGAGAATCAACATTTGGATCTCTGCATCATTTAACAAAGAAGTTGAAAAAGCCAAAATGGGACCACCAACAAGATGCTAGTCACAAAAGATTATTTATTTGCTCTCTTATGCTCCGCCTCTTCCCAAGTTTACATCACAGGAGCTGGGACTAGAAGAGAGAACAATGAAGAAAACATCTTAAATGCCAATCACAAACTCTCCCTTGGGTTGCATAATTCCCATAGGATGAAGTTTGGTAGATATCTCAGAAAGGGGAATTATAAATATTTAATGAAGGTATGAGGCTGGGGTTTAAAACTAGATGACATTGGGTTAGACTGGACTTTTTAATAATAGCAAATGATGGTATGAGGCTGAGGTTTAAAACTAGATGACATTGAGTTAGACTGGACTTTTTAATAATAGCAAATGATAGACACCTATGGGATCTGTCATTGTTAAGAGATGGAAAAGACATATTTAACATGAGGACAGTGAATAGAAAAAAATAGAAACATTTCATACTGGCATCTGACCACATTCAGACTTCAATTAGTTTGTAAACCAAGAAAAGAAAGAGTATTATTATTAAATTATATTTCACTGGGTTATGTTTACATAAACGTTAGAGTTAAAGGGCCTGAGTTTCAATCTTTTTTCCATCTTTATCAGTTGGATCTCCCTGAACAAAGCAAATTGAAATGTTCTGTATATTAATTTTTCATCTATAAACCTGGGATATCATTACCACTCTTACAGAGTAATTTAGGGACTATATGAAAATAACGAACAGAGAGTCTGGCGAGTATGTTTGTTTTTTCTCTCCAAATTCTTTTATTTTTTTCTTAATACACATACATATGGTATTTTGTAGTATTTAAAATGTAATTAGTTGACATATAATTTGTGTTTTGCTAATCCACGTCAAGATTTAGAGCTGTGCTTATATATTGAAACTGCTACATATTACTATTTTAGTATGTTTAAAGGAGCCATCATCTGTGAGACAGTTGTCTTCCTGTTTGTGAGAAATTTGGATGGCTTCCAAGCTCCCCCCTCCCCAGTGTAAACTGTGATATTGCTAAAATAATTTTTTTAAAAAGTTAACACTTATTCCATTCCTAAGTACCCTAAATAGGAAAGGCTTAACTAGGCACTACTATCCTGTGATATCATTTCCCAAATGAAATTTTAGTCTATCAATTGACAGTTTCATTGAAATATCTGGAAAAGTGTTAATAAAATAAAAGTTTCCTCTTGACTTAAGCATCCTAACTTCTCTTGAGACCACTGACTTATTTAAATTAGTATGACTAAGGAAAAACTCCCCAAGAGTCTTCACTGGGATTTTCCAACATCCTTCTTAATTTAGATTCAGGATTAAATAGCCTGCAATAATTTCATGCCAGAGTATAACAGAACACACTGATTTAGTTCCATTAGTTTCTTTTTACCTACATCCTGAATTCCTACTCCCCAACAAGCTAGAATGTAGTTTCTTTATCTTTCCCAAGACTATACTGTAGAAATCTACTCTTCCTATCTGCCATCTGCTTTAATGCTGTCTTTAGTCCCAAACCCCAGTTGCTTCTGGTTCTAATTATTGTCAACTGTGCCCATTCAGGTAGCTGAAAGTCTTTTGAATAAATTACACAGTACCGTGCTCCCTACAAAAGCATATTAAGAAAATCCACTATTCTCTATCATGTGAAGGGAATGTGTGGGCTGTGATCATCATCGTTTCTTTTGCCACTGAAACAAATGTAGTTTGCTACCATAGTTTATTTTCAATTGAGATATAATTCACATACTATAAAATGTATCCCATTAAAGAATACAATGTAATGGCTCTTAGTATATTAGCAATGTCGTACAATTGTCATTATTACCTACTTTCAAAATATTTCATCACTCTATAAAGAAACTTTATATACATTAACAGTCACTCACATGTGTCCTTCCCCGTAACCCCCACCAACTACTATTAATCTACTTTTTGTCTCTATATATTTGTATAATCTACAAAAAGTAGATTGACAGTAGTTGGTGGGGGTGATGGGGAAGGACACATGTGAGTGACTTTTCATATCAATCAATCACAAAATAGGTGGGCATTTGTCTCTGACTTCTTTCACTTAGCAAGATGTCTGCTTCATTAATGCTGTAACATGAATCAGTGCTTTATTTCTTTTTTTTTTTTTTCTGAGTTGGAGTCTCACTCTGTCGCCCATACTGGAGTGCAGTGGCCGCTCCCGGCCACCGCAGCCTCAACCTGCTGGGCTCCGGCGATCCTTCTGCCTCAGCCTTTCAAGTAGCTGGAATTACAGGCATGCGCTACCACGCCCGGCTGATTTTTTGATTTATTGTAGAGATGAGGTCTCGCTGCCCAGGTGGGTCTCGAACCCGCGGGCTCAGGCAATTCACTCACCTCAGTCTCCCAAAGGCGCGGGATTACAGGCTGAGCCACCGAGCCCGACTTGCTCTATTTCTTTTTATGGCTGAATAACATACCCTTCCATAGATACACTACATTTAATTTATCCATTTATCAGTCGATGGACATTTGAATTCTTTTCACTTTTTGGCTCATAAATAATGCTGAACATTCATCTAGTATAAGTTTTTGTACAGACGTGTTTTCATTTTCCTAGGGCATATACATAGGCCTAGAATTGCTGAGTCATATGGTATACTGTATTTAACCTTTGAGAAATTGGCAGAATGTTTTCCAAAACAGTTACCCGATTTTGCACTCTCACAAGCAAAGCATGAGGGTTCTCATTTCTCCGCATTCTACCAACACTCATTATTGTCTTTTTTTGGTACACTATCCTAGTAGGTGTAAAGCCTTCTCTAACTAAGGTTTTAATTTCAGTTTACCAAATGACTAATGACATTGAGCAACTTTTCATGTGATGGTTTGCCATTTCTGTATCTTTTTTAAAGAAGATTCTGTTAAAATTTTTTGTTGATTTTAATGAAGTTTTTTATTTTTATTGTTAACATATAAGTGTGTATATATTTCAGACACAAGATCCTTATTAGGAATATAATTTTCAGATATTGTTTTCCATTCAATGGAATCTCTTTTCCCTTTCTTTATAATGTCCATAAACAAACAAAATAATTTAATTTTGATTAGACCCCATTTATTTTACTTGCACTTTTGCTGTCATATTTAAGAAAACATTACCTAATCCAGTTATAAGGATATAAACTAGGTTCTTCCTGAGAACTTTATATTTCTAGCTTTTGGGTATTTGATTCATTTTGAGTTAATTTTATGTATATATACTGAAGTATGGTTTCATATTCATTGTTTTGCAGGTGGACAGCCAGTACTTTCAAACCCATTTGTGAAATGACTATTTGAAAATGTTTTAGAACTCTTGTTGAAAATCAATTGATCATAAATGTATAGTTTTATTTCTGAAATCTCAATTATGTTTCACTTAAATATACATACATATATATATATATATGTCTATACCATACTGTTTTCTGTAGATTTATAGTGAGATGCAAGTTCCCCAACTTTGTTCTTCTTTTCAAAACTGCTTTGAATATTATAGATAACTTGCAGTTCCATATAACTTCACTATCAGACTTTCAGAATATGCAAAAATGGAAGTTGGGGACTTTGATAAAGATTGCATTAAATCTACAGATCAATTTGGAGAGTATTGACTTTTTAACTATACTAGGTCTTCCAATACATGAATGCAAATATATTTCTATCTATGTCTTGTTAATTTTTCCACTGATGTTTTGTATCTTTCATCCTCATCAATAAAACATTTGAAAAATGCAGCATCTTATTCACATCTTGTTCTTTTGTTAAATGTATTTCTAAATATTTTATTATTTTCATGGTATTTTAAATGGAATCGTTTTCTTAATTTTATTTTTAGGTGGCTCGTTGATAGTATATAAATACACTATTTTTCTGTATTGATCTTGTATTCTGCAAACTTACTGAATTAATTTGTTAGTTATAGTATTGAGAGTGTATGTGTATGTGTACATATTTCCTAAGACTTCTATGTGTAATACCCTGCAATCTGTAGGGAACATTTCATTTCTTCCATTCAAATCTGGATGGCTTTTTTTTCTTTTTATTTTAATTCTCTTGGCTAAAATGTTCAACACTGTTTAAAATAAGTTGTAAAAGAAGACATCCTTTTCTTGTTTCTGCTTTAGAAGAATGTTTTCAAACTTTTGGTACTAAGTGTGTTGTGGTCTACGGGTTTTGCATAGATACATTTTCTCAGGTTGAGGAAGTTCACTACTATTTGTAATTTGTTGAATTTTTTTAATTATAAAAAGATGCTGCATATGTCAAATGTTTTATTGATGAGGATGATCATGTGGTATTTGTCTTTTATTCTATTGATATAGTTATTACAGTTATTCATCTTTGTTGTTGAACCAACCTTACACCCCTTGGATAAATTCTACTTAACCTGCAAAATGTTTTATATTGCTAAATACAATTCGTTAATATTTTGATGAGAATTTTTGTGTCTACATTTATAATGGATATTGGTCTATAGATTTCTTTTTTTGTTATTTCTTTGTCTGGTTTTAGTACTAGGATAATATTGCCCTCATATGATAAGTTGGGAAGTATTCTCTTCCATATTTTTTAAGGTGATTTTGAAGGATTCATGTTAATACCTCTTTTCAATTTTTATAGTACTCAGCAGTAAAGCCACCTGGACCTAAAAATTTTGTGGGAGGAAATTTGATTATTTTATGAATTTCCTTATTTGATATATATCTATTCAGATTTTCGAATTATCCCTGAATCAGTTTTGGTAGTTTGTGTGATTTTAGAGACTTGTTGATTTCATCTAGGTTTTCAATTGTTTGGCATACAAATTTCTATAGTATTTTTATTTCTGAGCATTTTTATTCCTATAAAGTCAGCTAGTGTCCACACATTTATAATTTAGTAATTTGAGCTTTTTTATGTTTATTTTTCAGTCTAGTTTAAGGTTTCCCAATTGTGTTGATATCTTGAAGAACTAATTTTTTCTTATATTATATAATTGTTTCCATTTTCCGTTTCATTTATTTTCACTATAATCTGTATTATTTCCTTTTTCTGCTTGTTTTTGGCTAGTTTGTTCTAGTTTCTTAAAATGTTCCTAAATTCTTAAAGTTGAGTTATTGATTGAACATTTTTCTTCTCTAGTATAAATATTTGCAACTATAGATTTTTCTTTAAGCACAGCTTTGACTACAGCACATGTTGTGTTTTGGTTTTATTTATTTCAAAGTATTTTAGAATTTCCCTATGACTTATCTTTGGTCATTTTTTAATTTAGAAGTGTGCTGTTTAGTTACCAAAAATTTATGTTTCATAATTGGGGGGGAGGTGGCTATTGTTTCAAATTTTATTGCATTGTGGGGAAAAAAAGTACTTTGAATGTAGCAATTCTCTTACATTTATTGAAATTTTTTTGGTGGCATAACATATGGTCTACCCTGGAGAATGTTTCATGTACATGTAAAAAGAATATGTTTACTGTTGTCAGGTGGCATATTCTACAGATGTCTATCAGACCTCGTTCATTTATAGCATTGTTTGTCTTCTATTTCCTTGTTCTTTGTCTATTTTTCCATTATTACTGAAAGTGGAGTATTAAATTCAACAAATGTAACAATTGAATTATCATTTTTTCTTTCTATATTTTGGGATCTGTGTTTAGGTGCATATAGGTTTATCATTGCTATATGCTATTATAGATTAAGATTATGTTGTTGATGTTAATAAAAGCTTTCAAGATCTCTTTTGTTAATTATTGTAATGATATCTTTTCCATGCTTTTATTTGAAACCTATTTGTGTTTCTTAATATAAAATTGTGTCTCTTTAGCATCATAGAGTTGGATAATTTTGTGTGTGTTTAAAAATTTTAATCTACTATTTTAATCTATGCCTTTTAAATGGATTGTTTAATCTAGTTCCATTTAATATAATTACTGAGTAGGAAGAAATTTTGTTTACCATTTTGCTATTTGTTTTCTATTTGCCCTTTTCCACCAATATTGTCTTCTTTTGTGTTAAATCGTATCTAATATGCCATTTTATCCCTTGTCATATAATTTACTATATTTTCAGTTTTTTTAGTAGTTTTCCTGGAGATTACAATTAACACCTTAATTTATAGAAATCTAATTTGGATTAATAACAACTTAATTTCAATAGTATGGACAAACTTTGCTCCCTTATAGTGTCATTCCTTCTCACTCCTTTGTGCACTGTTATCATAGAAAGTTAGAAAGTTTATCTGTATACCTTATATACCTATCAACCAAGATTTATAATGATTGTTTTAAACAGTTGTCTTTTAAATCATATAGGAGACAAAAGGTTACGAAGTTAAATTATATATTAAAACTGTCTTTCATACTTACCTATAGAGTTATCTTTACCAGTGCTTTCCATTTTTTTATGTTGATTAGTATTTTTTGTGGTGTAGATCTACTGATGACAAATTCTTGTTTTGTTTCCATTTTCTCTGAAAATATCTTAAATATTTTTTTTTCATTTTTGATGAATAGCTTGCCTGGATATAGAATTCATGTTTGACAGTCTTTTTTCAGCATTTATAATACACCATCCCACTGTTTTCTGGAATCCATAGTTATTCATGATAAATAGTCTTTAACTTTATTAAGAATCCCTTGTATGCAATGACTTTTTTTCTCTTGATGTACTTAAGATTCTTTCTTTGTTTTTTGCCTTAACAGTTTGATTATGATGTTTCTAGGTGTAGATATTTTTTTTAATTCAACCTAATTAGTGTTTGTTGAGTTTTTTTAAATGTGTAGATTTATGTTTTCCATCAAGTGTGTGAAATTTTAGTCATTACATCTTCAGCTACACTGTGTGCCCTATTCTTTTCTCTCCTGTTCCTCTAGAACTATTGTTATGTCTGTATTGGTATGTTTTATGGTATTTTACAGTTTCTGAAGCTTTGTTCACTTATTTAATTCTCTTTTGTTTCCTTTCTTTGGATAACCTCATTTGAACTATCTTCAAATTTGTTGATTCTTTCTTCTTTCAGATTAAATATTCTGTTGCACTCCTCTAGTAGTATTTTCATTCAGTTATTGCACTTTTCAACTCCAGAGTTTCTATTTATGTCTTTAAAAAATAATTTATATTCTCTTTTTTTCTTTTTTTTTTTTTGTCAGTGCCTCACTCTGTCACCCAGGCTGAAGTACAGTTGCATGATCACAGCTCACTGCAGCCTCAACTTCCTGAGCTCACACAATCCTCCTGCCTCAGCCTCCCAAGGCTGTTTGTGTGTTTGTTTAATGACTTTTCTGAGGTAATTCTGTAAATTCTATAATCTTTATTATGTGTGGTCTCTGACATGTTTCTTTGGTTAGCTTAGTGGTGAGCCAATGATTGAGCAGATATTTCCTTAGATTTATAAAACTGATAAGTCTTTCCATCTCTGCCAGGTTGTGTGTGTGTGTGTGTGTGTGTGTGTGTGTGTGTGTGTGTGTGTGTGTGTGTCCCAAGTAGCTGGGACTATAAGCATGTACTACTAAGTCTGGCCAATTTTTTTCTATTTTTTGTAGAGATGGGGTCACACTGTGTCACATAGGCTAGTCGTGAAATCCTGGACTCAAGTAACCCTCCCACCTTGGCCTCCCAAAGTGCTGGGATTCCAAGTATAAGCTACCATGCCTAGCCAATAATTTCTAATTTTTATTGGCATTCTGTATCTGGTAAGAACTTGTTCTTGTAGTTTCCTTCAATTCTTTGGATGATTTCTTTTAGTTCTCTGAACATTATTAAAATAACTTTGTCTAGTAAGTCCAATGTCTAGGATTGCTCAGGAACAACTTATATTGAGTATTTTCCCTCATTCTTAAGTGATAGTTTCACAGTTTTTGTTTGTTTAATGACTTTTTTGAGGTAATTCTATAAAGTCTGCAATCTTTATTATGTGTGGTCTCTGACATATCTCCTTTGTGAGCTCAGTGGTAAGCTAATGATTAAGTAGATATTTCCTTAGATTTATAAAACTGATAACTCTTTCCATCACTGCCAGGTTGTGTGTGTGTGAGTGAGTGTGTGTGTGTGTGTGTGTGTGTGTGTGTGTGTGTGTGTGTGTGTATGTGTGTGTTGGGGCATGCTTTCATCACTCAGTCAGGAAGTTTACAGTTCTACTCTTGCCTGCATTTTCTATCACTCTAGCAAGAAGCAAGAACTCAGACTGTTCTCAGGTCTTTCCTAAGCATTTTTCCAGCAATGGGTATGAACACAGGCCTTACAGATATGTGAGGTCTCCCAGGTTTCCAGAAATATGCAAGAGTGTTTCAAAGTCCTTCTGTACATCTCATTCCCCAGGTTTTTCTTTTTAGCTCTTTGGTTAGCCTATTGTTTGACATAGCTGTTATCCATCACATCAGATGACCATGATGTTCAATATTTGCCTCTGATTGTTTTTGATAAAGACTTTGGGGAAAGCTGTTTGCACCATGCAAGTTCTGAATCAAGTCAAATAAAGGCAGCCTTGTGAGTGAAGTATTCCAAAGAACTAGCAAATGGGTCGAATAATGACGGTTTCGGGGGAGTAGGGCTTTGAAAGAGCTTCAATTCTATTTTTCACCCTTCAGTAGTTGTGAGGATTCTGATTTTTACTATTATTGCAGGTTTTGGGTTTCAAGGCTACCATAAAACAGGAAGAGGAGGGTGGAAAAGAAGCTAGTGAAGTGATAAAATTTGTTCTAGGTTGTTTTTGATTTATTCAGGGCCTCAATTCCTTCTTGTTTCAACCTTGGGAGGTGTATGATGTCAGAAAGTGCTCAATTTGATTTGGGTTTTTGAGTTTTTTTCCATACAGGTGTGGAAAGTAATCTCCGATAATCTTTTGTATGCCTTCAAGGTCAGTTGTGACTTGATTGTGTTTATTTGGACTTTTTCTTTCTTTTTCTTGGTCAATTTGGCTAGGTGTCTATCAATCTTGTTTAGCCTTTCAAATAACCAGCTTTTTGTTTCATTAATTTTTTTCAATTATATTTTTGGTTTTGGGGGGGTTTTTTTGAGTTGGAGTCTCACTCGGTTGCCCAGGCTGGAGTGCAGCAGCATGCTCACTGCCACTCCAGTGTTGACCTTCTGGGCTCAGGCTATCCTTCTGCCTCAGATATCCAAGTAGCCAGAACTACAGGCACACACTACCACACCCGGCTAATTTTTTATTTATTGTAGACATGAGGACTCACCAAGTTTCCCAGGCCGGCCTCGAACCAATGGACTAAGGCAATCCCTTCACCTTGGTCTCCCAAAGTACTGGGATTACAGACTTGAGCCACCACACCCAGTCTGGTATTTTTGTCTTCTATGTACCATATTTGGATTTTTACTTTGGTGATTCAGGTTCTGTTGAAGTTAGGGTATTGGTGGTTTTGTCTTTCCAACTTCCTTAAGTGATTTGTTAGGTTATTAATTTATGATCTTTCTATTTCCTGGAGTTTGTGTGTAGAGTCATAAATCCCCCTCTTAGTACTGATGTCATGGCATCCCAGAGGTTTTGGTAAGATGTGTCTTTGTTTCCATTTGTTTCCAGGAAACTTTTAATTGCTGCTTTATTTCTGTGTTGACTCAGGAGTTGTTTAGCATCATGCTGTTTAGTGCACCAACAACCGCTGGAGAGAGGAAAACTTATTCAGTAAATGGTGCTAGGAAAACTGACTGATCACATGTAGAAGAATGAAACAGGACCTCTACCTATCACCATACACAATAATCAACTCTAAATGAATAAGATACCAAAACATAAGACCTCAGACTATATGAATCTTAGAAAACAGAGGACACATTCTTACAGATATTTAAATAGTCAACCAATTCCTGATCAAAGTCCTAAAAGCCCATGCCATAAGAGATAAGGTAGACGAGTGGGACCTCATCAAACAAATGCTT
Organism: Carlito syrichta; assembly: GCF_000164805.1. Lineage (NCBI taxonomy): Eukaryota > Metazoa > Chordata > Mammalia > Primates > Tarsiidae > Carlito > Carlito syrichta. The sequence continues at coordinate 396,572 of NW_007076497.1, read as the reverse complement.
CTGTGAAGCAAATGAAACTATTAATAGAGTGGGAAGACAGCCCACAGAATGAGAAAAAATATTTGCCAACTATATATTTAACAAAGGCCTAATATCTGGGATCTATAAGGAGCACAAACATGCCGAAAGGAAAAAAGCAAACAGCCCTATTAAAAAGTGGGCAAAATATATGAATAGACACTTCTCAGAAGAAGACATATGAGCAGCCAACAGATACATAAAAAAATTCTTAGCCTTTCAAGTCATCAAAGAACACAAATTGAAACCACACTGAGATACCACCTAACTCTAGTCAGGATGACCATCATTAACGATTCAAAAAACAATGGATGCTGGAGAGGATATAGAGAAAAGGGTATACTTCTCCACTGTTGGTGGGAGTGTAAACTAGTACAAACTCTGTGGAAAACAGTATGGCGATTTCTGAAAGATCTAAAAATCGACCTTCAATATGACCCAGCAATTCCCCTTCTGGGAATATACCTGGAAAGCTCAAATCATTCTATAAAAAAGATACATGCATGTTTATTGCAGCATTATTCACAATAGCAAAAACATGAAACCAACCATGCTGCCCATCAAAAGCATACTGAATAAAAAATATGTGATACACAATGGAATATTACACAACAATAAAGAAGGACAAAATTATGTACTTTGCAGCAACTCAGATGGATTTAGAATCCATCATATTCAGTGATCTATCACAGAAACAAAGAACTGAGTACCACATGTTCTCACTCATAAGCAGACCCTGAACATTTATCATGAAAAGGATTGGCAGTGGTAGATCACTGCCAGGGAAGGTGGGAGTACATAACACTAATAAGGGTACCTGATCCCAAACCAGATGAAGGGAGGCCCAAGCTTCACCTGTACAATGAGCACTTATGTACCTAACCCTAAATTGTACTCCACATCTTCAAAATTTAAAAAAAAGGCACTATGTTTTGACTTGCTTGACAGAAGTAATAAATAAATAAAACTTGTCCTAAAGCTTCCAAGAGTGCTATAAGCCTCTGGCTGGATTTTGGAGTTCTGAAAAGGTTGATTCTGTCTATTTTTGCATGATTTATATTGCTTTCATTGAAGAGAGAATGATTGAGGGTCTTTACCATGCCATTTTTGCTTATGTCACCCCTTCTAGTAGCTTTTTACAGGTGTCTTGGACTGTCAGATTTGTCTGACTACAACCCATTCCACACATGGGTGGCATATTAATTCTTCTCAAGCTCAGTTGAGGACACATCAACACTTTAGAAACCTTTGATGGATTGTACAGCTTCCATCCTTGGTCTGGTATGCCTGACTTTCTATAGCATAGCTGCAGTCCTCCTCTCCATAACTTTGGCTGCCACAATTTTCCTCACAAAACTCTAACTCAATTGAACTAGCCATTCTGGAGTTTCCCATCTTTATGGTTTTCTCATAATTTTCCTTCTATTGGGAGAATGTTGGCTTCTGGGACTTATTTGATTGGCCTAGCAGCTCACATGATTTTTGTGTGAAAAGATTGGTTGGCTAATGGATCAGAGTTCTAGGACTGAAGCAAGGAATTCTCATCTGAGCCATTAGTGAGCCAGTTGCCTTTTCTGATTTATCCTTGCTGAGCTTAGCTGATTTGAGAGATCATGTGTGATTAACATCAGCAAGATGTTTTCCATTTGAATTTTATGAAATTCCAATGTATCTAGGAAAGGTCTGGTATAAAATTGCAGCATTGTTCCATGAAAATAAGAATTGGGTGTTGTCAACCTCCTCCCACTTCATAATAGACACTGTGCTTGGCCTTTGGATAGTCTGAAAGTAAGATGCAATTTGGTATTTGACCTTGAGGAGTTTACAACCGTACCAGATTAATAGACCTAAAAATGTAGCTAAAGGCCAGAAAAGAAATTAGCAGCATGTAATATGTTAGTATTTTACTACAACCGGAGAAGATGTCAGGGAAGTCTCCTGTGGATGAGAGATTTGAGTAGGGCTTTACAAGTTTCGGGTAGAGAGAAAACAGGAAGGATTTTCAGTATAGAACATAGGTAAGGAAATTTTACATTTCAATATTCAATACAAAAGTCTTATTAGGAGTGTAAATCCTATGTTGTAACTCTAGTGAGTATGAGTCAATAAATCTTAGGCAGGATGTGGGAATCTGCATTTTAACAAATATCTTGCATACTTTCAATGAGGATGAGTTAGACTGTGACAAAGAAACAGGCAGGAGTGTCTGTGGGTTATTTAAAATCTGATAAGTGAATCTTTTACATTTAGTTACAGCATAAGTTTGAAAGGAAATGGTTGTGATAATTAATTATAGAGTTTCTCAACCTTGGTACTATTAACATTTGGGGCCCAATAATTCTGTGTTGTGAGGGGCTGTCTTATGTATTGCGGGATATTTAGCAGTATTGTTGGCCTCTACACAAAAAAAGGACTGTACCACTTACCCCACCTGCTATAATAACCAAAAATGTCTCCCTGCATTTCCAAAAGCCCCAGGGGAGCAAAATCATCACCCATCGAGAACCAACTCCAAAACTTTGTAGCTTAAAACAACAATTTATTTTTATCTTTCATAGTTCTGTGGCTGTTCTGAGCTCAGGAGGGCCACTCAGATTAATTCTTCAGCAGAAAACTAAAGAAGTTAGCAGAATTTGAAAAACATGGAGAGAATTTATTTCTGGATTGAATAGCTAAGCATATGAAGCTGCAGGTGGGTGGGCTGAAGATCAAGCTAGTTGTATACATGCATGAGGTCTGGATATCAGCCATTCTTGTGATTGGTGGAGTATCTGTGACTGGATTCTAGACTAACGAGTATATCAGTCATACGAGCATATTTGATTTATTTAATGCTAGGGGCAAGTTAGACAATTATCTGCTTCTCAAAGAATCAAGCAATTCAAAAAAGAACCGCGTTTGAATTGTGACTCTTCAAATATGACCACATTTTCCAACAAAAGCAACTTGAACTTATATATGCTAGAATTTGTAAACATTTCACCTGCTGCTTTTGTTCAGCAGCTTTACCTTTTGAGTTATTGCGGTTATACCTATTTTATAAATATTCATAATAAGAATGTTTAATTTTTCTCTTTGGGTTTTGGAAAACCAGGATGAACTCCGTTGAATTTCAACCATTTAGCTTGAAGTCCTATGTCCATATAAATGTAACATAGTACTTATATTTATACAGCAAAGTCTTGTTCTCCAGTGATATCACATGCTATTTGTCATTCAATCTTCATAAAAATTATTCGATGTGAGTGTAGTGTCTCTCCCATGAGAAAGTGTGTTCGTGAGCATTTTATTTATTTATTTATTTATTTTTGTAACCCCAAAGTAGAATTTGCTCAGTGAATTCTCATTGCCTTTCATATCCATGTAATAAATGAGGATATGAGGGTCTGAGGTCAGTGGTTGAATGACGAACTTCAAAGATCAAAGGACAGGTAGTAGAGAGGCATGAGTTTTCGCTCCAGCTCTGGCTAACCAAAAGGTATGACTTCATGTGAGTTACTCTACTGTCTAAATCACATTTTTCTAATGTATAAAAAAGAGGATATCCTTTATTAAGGGCATGGGTTCTACTTCAATCATACTTACTGTATGGAAGATATCTAAAACCTACTACTTCAAGTAATGAATCAGCAAATGAATGATTATACTAGATGACCACTTTTTGTCTCAAACATCTTAAGATCCTATGAATTCATGATTTGCACAACCAACTAGTGTTATGAATTCTCCACCTGTGATCAGAACTATGCATCCTTTCTCAAGAAATTTGTAGTTAGTTACTATCTTCAGCAGCATTAATTTGTTTTCCCCCCGGCACATCCCATAAGCAAACAAATGTGCTCTACTACCTCCTGCCTTAAAACAAACCAATGCAATATGAAATAAACAAAGTTTTGACTTCAGATCCTCTATAGCTGCAGCCCCTTTCTCTTTCTCCAGTCACAGAAGAGGTTTCCTGGTCACTACCCTACTGCCTTGTAACCCATTCTAATAAAACCACTTACAATCATTTCACTGACACCAAGTACTCTCATATAAAATTCAAAAGTCACTTCTTAGTCTACATTTTGTAGTCTCTGGCAAGTAGACTACTTTGTTACTTTGAAATACTCACTTCTCTGGGATTATAGAATAACACATACTATTCTAGATTTCCTCCTTTCTCACTGGCTACTTTCCTTACCTCTTGTCTTTGGCTCAATCTTTTAATATTGCAGTGCTGTAACCTGGTCCAGAGTCATCAGTTATTCCTTATATGAGCTCTATTCCCAGGTAAATTGGTCATGTCTCATGACTCTAATGTGTGAGATTCCCAAACATTTATCTGCAGATGAACATTATCCAACTGAGCTTCTAGATGTATATGCCCAATTGCATATTTGACATCTGTACAGATGTTATATAGTACCCAAGATGAATGAAAATACACTGAAACCTCTGGTTTTTTTAACCAGATATATCTTTTCTTCAAGTCCTTTCCATCCAGTTGCTCAACTCAGAAATCAAGGATGTGCTCGTAGGCTCTCCATTTGGCTCATTCTTTATTGCTAATCAACAGGAAGGAACTTTTTCCATCTACTTCTATAGATCTTAAGCAAAATATGAATATACAAAATGATATTTTTATATATATATATTACTCTGAGGTAAGTAAAACACATTGATAGCAATTAAAATCTGAAGTTTGCTCTGTTGAATTGAGAGTTGGCAAGAAACATATCCACAGTGAAAATACATTCCTCATTGATCCGTGATGCCAGATATCAACATTAAAAAGCCAACACCCAAAACTGATGAGCAGATATAAACACATAGAAATATTGGTGGGGGGCAGGTAAGTATGAATGATAATCCTACATTTACTCAGCAAGGTGGTTCCTTAAAAGTACCTTTTATATAAAATTTCATTTTCTTGAAGTTTGTGCTACATTTCAAGGATAACAAAAGTATCTGAGGTATTACAAAGTATCAAGGGTGCTATATTTTACCAATGGTTACCAATATCAATAATAGTCTCAAGTTCTGATAGTCTAGGCTTTTATAGATAACATCCCTATTTAATCAATTGTTAACCAAATGGTTGAGTTAGTGATCATAATAAAGTCACAAACCACAGTTTGCATGGCAAGTTCCTTATGGGGAGATGTGATCTCAATTATTTCTCAATTACTAGGGCAAAACCAGAATTCAATAAAAAAAATGAGTTATAGACTTCTGCTGCACAAGTCCTGTTAGACGTTTTCAGGTTTGGACTTGTTTCTTCCAGCTTGTGTTCCTTTTTAATGATAACCACACATTTCTGTAGGCATTGGCTCCTTTTCTCTAATTACAACTGTGTTCGAGTGAGGGCAATCCTTACTCCTTGCAACTTCTCTTGTACTTAACACTTAGCATAGAAGGAAATTACACCATAAACACAAGATAACGATAATGACAGGGAGGAGATGATTTTGAATGTTGTAACAGAAGACAGTCAAAGTGTCTTCTTTACCTACATAGCTGTCAGATTCTGATGATCAGCTATTGTCACTTGCCTGGGGATTGGTATTCAATACATTTTAAACTCAGGCAGAGTCCTGCCGCTAGTAATTGGATCCCATTGATTTTTAATGAGTATAATTGTCTCAGGGGTCACTGAAGCTATTTTTTTTTTCTTCTCCCGGTATGTAAGTTAGCCTGGATGTTAATGGGGTGAGCAAGCAAAGGGTTAACCAAAAGATAATACTAGTTAGCCACAAATTGAAAGGCAAAAGAGTTCTGGAGGAGTGAAAGAGAAACCTCTGGCAGAAGCAATGACTAATAATGGCAAACAATTTATTTTCTTCATAGCTCACTGCAAAGGGCAATAATTGTTTTAAATATAAAAGCTGTTGAATTATAATTGGGAGTAATTGAAATTCACCGAAATATTGAATAAAACATTAGATATTTTAACCGGTGTTATCTTTATAATTATCTTGAGGAGTAAAAGCAGTGCAGACCATGAGCTACTGTGGAATTTCCCCTAAACCCCAGTGTATTTGGCAGCCATTTATGCCAAGTGTTTATTAGCAAGAGGCATGGCTAAGTAGACAACAGGTCCAATTGGTCGTCTCTGCATGCCTCCTCCTGAGTGTACTACTGGGCAAAACCCAGCACGGATTCTCTCTCCAAGAGATGGGGCTTTATAAATGCGGCAAGGAAGTGAACAAGGCTAGGTGTCTTGCGATGGCCTCCGTGGACTCTGAGCAGTATTTCCGCAAACCATTATGATGTCACTCAGCCCACCATCTCCCTGAGCACAGCCTGGGCAGGAGCTATTAGCTGCTGTTTTCCAGCTGTCACCCTTACTGTGTCTGCTGTCACATCATTTGTCCAACAGATTCTGGCTTTGTGGCAAATTTCCTCCTTCCTCTCCTTGCCCTGCACCCACAGACAGGTTTTCTTGTCTCCCATCTGCCTATGACACCAAGCTGACAGTTAGAGTGGGATGAGGGCAGGAGGTTTAGGTGGCTAAGACTGGAAAGTCTGAATCTGGCAGAGCTGGGAGACAGCCACAGATGATACAAAGATGGCAATAGCAGAACATACATGCTTTCTGTCCCCTCATTATACTGTGAAGCCTTATGGCAGGCGTTGTGCCTTATTCTGTCCCAGTGCTCCTAGCACCTAACCAGTGACAGTTTGATAGATGAGATGAATAATACCAACTTGTTGAATGAACCTAATGAAAGAGTCTAAACTCGCATAGTGCTGTGATTGACAGGGCTCAGAAGTCAGACAGAGCTGAGTTCAAATCTTACCTTTAACTATACTCTAGACGTGCCTGTAAGAAAGACTGAATAAATTTAAAGAGGTACACTTAACTGTGGTATACCTCAGTTTCGCCATCTGTACAATGGGAATAACAACAGTTTCCAACTCATCCATGAATTAATATAAGAAAATCACAGAGCACAGAGCCTGGCACATCATAAGCTATCAACAAGAACTCAGGGAGGCAGCCACCATCTTACACGTCACGGTAGTTCCCTAAGGGCATACATAGAAGTCAAAGTGCCTCCTCCATGGCACACTTAGTGCTTAGCTGAGAGCATTCATTATAACCAACTCAGATTTTTGCAACAATTTTTCCCTGAGAATGAGCTAGGCTAATCAAGGGAAACCCTTGAGAGCTCCCTTGCGTTTTCAGCTTGAGGCCTAGATTAGAGAAGAGCTGCAGAGCCAGCTTCTAATCTCCCTGGCCTGAAGTCTCCACCGTGGCCTTTGCCTTTTGAACACTACCCCTCCAAGGATGAGAAGAGGGAGAGAGCAAGGACAGAGAAAAAGAGGCTTTCTCCCCTAAAGTGAGTGGTAGTCTGAGCAGTTATCCACCCAGGGCTTCCTGTCCACCAGACACCTCCTTCACCCACAAGGCCTGGCCCAAGAGCAAGGTCTTTCCTAGCATGCTAGTTGTGTGGGAGGGACTTTAATCCTTGTGTTGAAAAGGAAACAAAGGAATTCAGAAAGTAACAGGGATGTTTACAATTCCTTTATTCTTCTAACTAAAAGCTTTCAATCCCATTTTTACAGCTTAATTGTGTGATCCAAGGTCAACATTTGTTTTGACCCATTTGAGTATGTTTCCCACCAGAAAAAATGGAGGAAGAGAGCTCCCCCTGAACAGTAGTGAGTACATGGGATTGGGGTAAGGGAGTTGCAAGGGGTTTGGCTGATGTCTGATGTAGGGAAAACCTTGAGAGACTACCTAAGCTGAGCTCAAAGGGAGGTCTGGATCAGATGCCTGGCAGGATAAAAAAGGTTGAGGTATTCAGGGCTGTGGGCAAAGTCAAGGTAAAATTATCAAGGCTTGATTGGAGATACAGCACATGCGTGGGAGCTGGCATTGGGTCAGTTCAAATGAGATCCAGATGTGGTCAGAAGTGTGCTGGCTTGAGACTTGCACCTTAGGTTGCATCTGATGGGCCAAAATGTGTGGCCATGGTAGAAGGAGGCTACTAATGTAATCTTACACGATGATTTTCTAAAAGCAGTTCTGGGCAATGCACACTTGGAAAGACCTTTTAATGAAAATAAGTAATGCTATCAAAAGAAGAAATATTAAGAAAAGTGCCGACTATGATCTTAGAAGGAAAATAAAGCTCCTTTCACTTTCCAGATACTCATTGACTTACAACATAGTGTAAAAAAGGTGAAAAATCATGTCTCAGTCACTCTTTTGTTCACTTGTTCTCCTTGCCCTCTCATTCTGAACAAGAAGATTTTTGGAATCAGTATGATTCTTAGAGACCTTTTAGAATGGGTAGCTCTTGATTGTAAACCGCCTAATTATTACATGCGGGTCGTGAGATGAAGAGAACAATAACAACCTCTTATCAGTCTACTTTCTCTGCCTGTCTGGCTTTAGGTGTGGCACCTCTTGCGTTCTAAGGGAATTTCCATGCCATGATCAGGTTGAGTAAACCCACATTTCTGGGCACAAAAGATTAAGAGGAATGGGAAAGGCCCCTGAATAGGGCAGCATATGTCTCAGTGAAGGAGGAAAGTATTAACCAAAAGAATAGCAGCCAGTTATTTTGCTGCAAAGTGGGTTAAGCCTAGAGAGCATTTCTTTATCTGACTTATAGAAAAAGAAAATGTGTAGCTTTTATTTATTTTTAAGTAAATTCCAGTGAATGGCTGATACTCATTCAGACTTGAGAAAAAATCTGCCATTGGGATCAGCTTTGTCCTGTGGGCTCTGCTCACTTTCCCAAGACTGAAATTCACATTGGCTACCTAAAGACCCTGCAAGGGCTGGGGTCCCCTGGCTCACTCTACAGGACAGAAATCAAGTTCTGTGTCATGCTCATTTCAAGCTGCTTATACTGACAAATAAATGAAAATTAAGTCTGCTCTCTTCTTGAGCCCCTCCTCCAGCTAAAGGACAGCAAACACTTCTGCGAGAGCATGCATCATCTAGATGTGGTGTCTCTTTATGAGTTGCAATGACTGGTTCAGCAAATGGCAGAAAATCAGGAAGAGTTGCAAGAAGTCACCCCAGGAAGGGGAAAGAATGTTCCCTAGTGAGAGGAATGGAGTGCTGGGACTCAGCACAAGGAGAGGGCTCCAGGTCACTAAGGATTGTTGAGTGGTTTGACTTTGCTTCCTCTGGCAATTGTGTCCAAGGCACATCACAGCTGGTGAAGCCCTCTGAGTATTGGCTCATTCTGCTCCTTACCACTCTGTAGTCTTGGCAGACATGGAGTATCCTACATACATGCTGCCTCTAAGTACTTGGAGTAGATTCAGGTTGAATAAGAATTCAGCCAGAGGTCAGACCAGAACCAATGGGTGAGAGCTATGAGGAGGAAGATTTGGTCTCAGCTGAAGTAGCTACTCTGTCTCACAGGGTTAATCCAGAAGCCATACTGGTTAAACAAATATAGGGAAGCATTGTCTTGGGATCAGGGTATAATAAAAACTTCCATTACTCTATCATTTCTACCTCTTATTGACAGCTCTGTTTTACAAAACTGGTTGCTGGGGAAAGAATGGGTTAATTCTCACAGAGTTCAGCAACTTCTGGGAGAAGAGGATCTATTATCCCACAACTGGCTCCTGAGGGTTGAAGCAAGGATAAACAGAGAATGGAAACAAGACTGGACTCCAAAAATAAGTTTACTATGCAAAGAAAGAGGGTCTAGGCTGGTAATTTGAGTTTAAGACAAGACACTCAAAGTATATGAGAAGGGCTGTTGCTGACAACTTGTGGCTATTGTTGATAGCTTCTAAAGACAAAGTTTCCTGGGCACACCTCTGTGTTCTGGAATCATTGATCCACCATGGGACTATCTGTGAAAAGCAGTGAAATGGCCTAGGCAAAAGTGTGGTCTTTACATGGACTGTGCAGAATGGTAAGGAGCTGGATTCAACAGCAACACACGGAACAGCAGAAAACAACAGCAGCAGTAGAGTGTGCGCACACCAGGGAAGCCCTCTCTAGGTATGTGGAACTAAGTGAGACCATCCTACCATGGAAAAATAAAGCCTGAGATTTTGGTGATGAAGAGACCCAAGACGGTTTATGAATGTGACACAAGTTTCTGGAGTCAAGATGTTGTTTGAAATCGTATTAATAATTTAAACTTTTCAAGATGTTAGAACAACTGTGTCAGCTTATAAGTATTTAGACATATTGGGCTATTCCCAGGACTGATAATATAGTTTTCAGGACCCAGTGAAAAACAAAAATTCAGGGCTCCTTGTTCAAAAATCATTAAGAATTTTCAAGACGAAGACAGCATAACACTAAACCAAGTACAGAGTCCTTCTGTGTGACTGGCCCTGGTTCAGGTACCACTCTAAGTGGCTCACATGTATTAGTTAACTAACTCTCCAAACATCCCTAGGTGGTAAGAACTATCTCTACCTTAGATGAAACTCTGAGAAATGTGCCCTAAGGATGTCAGCCAATAGGTGATGGAACCCAGACTGGTACCCACACAATCCTTTCTTCAGTGTGGTACTATAGTCTCTAACCCCTGTGCTGCCTCTAGCCCCTGTGCCCACTGCCTTGGAGACATGAGGAACCACTTAACTACAGATAGTATGTGTAAGAGCAGAATGATTTCATCCTTAAGAGAACAATCCTCCTGTCCCTGAAGGTATCTAAAGTGAAGCTGGGAAACAAGTCTTAGGAATGTAAAGAAGGTGATGTATTTTCTGCGAAACAAGCAATGTGAGGAGAAATGGAGTACTGCATAATATTTATTGAATGAACTGCAGCTGTGGTTCAGACTTTACTGTGCATAAAAATCATGTGGTGAGTGTGAAAAATGGAGATTCTTGATACATGGAGACCAGGAAATCTGAATTTTTGACATCTACAGGTCAGGTTTAGAGAAGCAGTCACCTCTGTGGGAGGTAATTTTCAATTTTTCTTCCAATTCTAAGTTTTTTATTTTTCTTTAATTCTGTGAAATGATTGTGTGTTGAGAACATCATTGCTGTTTATCTTTCTCTCTCTCTCTCTCTCTCTCTCTCTCTCTCATTTCTATTTATCTCTTCTTCCCTATTTTGTTCAGATCATACAATCCATCCCCACCACCAAGCAGGGGTCTGCTTGCTCCTTTTTTTTTCCCCCATCTTCCACTGTGTCTTAGTTTGAGCTGTTATAAAAAAAATACTATAGACTGAGTGACTTAAACAACAAACACTTGTTTCTCATAGTTCTAGAGTCTGGGAAGATCGAGGTACTGACAGACCTGGTGTCTGGTAAGGGTCCTTTTCCTGAATTACAAATGGCCTTCTTCTTGCTGTATCTGCACATGACTGTGAGAGCAAGAGAGTTCTCTGTAGTCCTATTTATTTATTTATTTATTTAGAGACAGGGTTTCTCTCTATTGCCCAGGCTAAAGTGCAGTGGTGTGATTATACCTTGTTATAATCTTGAACTCCTAGGCTCAAGCCATCCTCCCACTTCAGCCCCCTAAGGAGCTAGGACTATAGGTACAAGCCACCACACCCAGCTAATTTTTAAATTTTGTGAAGAGAGTGAATTTCTCACTATTTTGCCCAGGCTGATCTCGAAACTCCTGACTTCCAGCAGTCCTCCCACCTCAGTCTCCCAAAGTGGTGGCATTACAGGAGTAAGCACTGTGCCAGGCCTCTGGAGTCACTTCCATAAGGACACAAATCCCATATATGAGGCATCCACCTTCACTATCCTACAATTATTCTAATTATCCACAAAGGCCCTCCTTCTTGAGATCATTGCACTAGGTGTCAGAATATCAGCATATAAATTTTGGTAGAACACACACATTGAATTATAACACACTTTAGTCTTTTCTGAACTTGTCTTTAGTTTTTTGCCAAGCCTTGTGTTGCTTCTAACTCAACTTTCTCCTCAAGTGTTTAGGGCTTTATATGTATGTTTCTGCTTCTCAATCCATAAAATAATGGACTACATCTCTCTGTGATTCCTTCCAGCCCTAACGTGGTATATCTTTAAAAATTAATATCTATTAAGCAATGCCATTCTAGTCATCTCCACAGGATCCCTCAACCCGCAGCACTGATGCCCAGAATAAGATCTTATTTCCATAGCTAGCATAGTACAAGGGCTGGAGCCTCATGGTGACAAGACTCTGTGAAGTACTGAATTCCATTTACATGAGGATAGTCCAAGAGGTGTACTTGTTTTAAGCCAATGACAAGGGTTTTTTTGTGTGAAATTACTACTTTGAGCCGGGCTTGGTGGCTCAGTTTGTAATCCCGCGCCTTTGGGAGGCTGAGGAGAGTGGATTGCCTGAGCCCGCGGGTTTGAGACCCGCCTGGGCAGCGAGACCTCATCTCTACAATAAATCAAAAAATCAGCCGGGCGTGGTAGCACGCGCCTGTAATTCCGGCTACTCGGAAGGCTGAGGTGGAAGGATTGCCGGAGCCCAGCAGGTCGAGGCTGCAGTGGCCAGGAGCAGCCACTGCACTCCAGTCTGGATGACAGAGTGAGACTCCAACTCAAAAAAAAAAAAAATTACTACTTTGTAAGAGACTTTTGTAGCAAGCCTCTGAAGTATTTCTATGTTTCTGTCACGTACATGTTGTTGTATGTTTGAAGTCTCCCATTAGAGTGTAACTATTCTAGAGGCCAAGTGTATCTTAATTCCTCAGTGAAGTCCAAGGATGGTGAGAATTTAATATCATTTTCAGGCTGGTTAGACTGCCACGTTTTTCTTCACCTCTACTATTTTCTTTTATCTTTGCTATTTTTTGTCTTTTAATATCTTTGTCCTTGAGTGATACAATCTAAAGCATATAATTGCCTAGGTGAGTAGCTTTCAAATGTTTCTGGCTAGAAGAATTCCCTCCAGGTGGTGTTTCTCAAAGTGTGGACCCTAGGTCAGCAGAAACAAGAGCAGTTGGGAATGTATATTTTAAATGCAGATTCTCAGGTTTCATCCCAGACCTCTGAATTAGAAATTGTGCTGGGGCCTAGCAGTCTTTGTTTTAACAAGCCCTCCAGCTGATTCTGATACAAGTAAATATTGAGAACCACTGATCCTGGAAAGTTGGCTAAAAATGCACACTGTCAGGCCCCAGTTAGAGAGTGGGTCTGATAATCTGCATTTTAACCACACATCTCACTGGAAACACACTTTCTCCTTCATTTAGTGCTCTACACATTACCAAGTGCGTTCATGAGCTTTAAGTTAAAAATGTCTTCGTCATGAGTATTGAGGAAAATTCTAGGTGGCTATTTTGTTTCTGACCCCTGGCTTGTTTTCCATTCAATACTTCTTTGCTAGCATGATTTATGTTTGTGTTCTGTCACCCTTAGTAAATTGTGAATGCCTAGAGGAGAAAGATGTCATTTTTATTATCTTTGCTTAGGGCTAGTTATAGCCAATGCTTTGCTTATAAAAGAAGATACATAATACTTAGGATCCATAATACTGAGTAATCTATCACAGAAATAAAGAACTGAGTATCACGTGTTCTCACCCATAAGTGGACTTTAAGCGACTATCGATTATAATACTGTAAGAAAAAGATTGGCAGTTGTGAAAAACTGTCAGGGAGGGCGGGCATACATCATCAACAAGAGAACCTGAATAATGAATATTTGTATACCTAACCCTGAATTGTACCCCACATATTTAAAATAAAAAATTTTTAAAACTTGTTCTTTGAAAGAATTAACAAGATTGATGGGTCCCTAGCCAGAGTGACCAAGAAAAATACAGAAAAAAAACAAATAAACACAATCAGAAATACAAAAGATCAAATCACAACTGACCCCAAAGAAATACAAAAAAGTATCAGAGATTACTATGTACACCTACATGGAAACAAACTTGATAACCTAGATGAAATGGAAGACTTTCTGACATCACCCAACCTCCTCAGGTTAAAACAAGAAGATATTGAGACACGAAATAGACCAATAATAACCCAGGAAATTGACTCTCTCATACGAAAACTACCTACCAAAAAAATGCCCTGGACCAGATAGCTTTCCAGTAGAATTCTACAAAATGTACAAGGAGGAGCTGATACCAATCCTATAGGAAGTATTCCAGGCAATTGAGAAAGATGGAACTCTCCCGAAAGCATTTTATGAAGCTAATATTACACTGATACCCAAACTGTGTAAAGATCCACAAATGAAAGAGAACTATAGGCCAATATCCATTATGATGCAAAAATCCTCAACAAGATTCTAGCAAAATCTCAAAAATCTTCCACCATGACAAAGTAGGCTTCATTCCCAGGATGCAGGGCTGGTTCAGCATTTGCAAGACCATAAATGTCATTAAATACATCAACAGATGTAAAAACAAGAACCACATTAGGATATCATTAGATGCGGAAAATTCTTTTGATAAAATCCAGCATCACTTCTTGATTAAAAACCCTCAAAAACCCAGGTATAGAAGGAATATGCCTCAAAATAGTAAGAGCCATCTACAATAAACCCACAGTTAGTATACTGCTAAATGAACAGAATCTAGAATCATTTCCCCTGAAAACTGGAGCAAGACAAGGCTGCCTGCTCTCACCCCTCTTGTTCAATATTGGGTTGGAAGTTCTAGCTCAGGCAACTAGACAAGAGAAGGAAATCATGGGCATCCAAATAAGAAAAGAGGAAGTCAAGTTATCCCTCTTTGCTGATGATATGATCCGATACCTTGAAAATCGAAGAATCTGTCAAAAACCTGCTTGTACTGATAAAAAACTTTGGCAAAGTCTCGGGGTTACAAAATGAATGTGCAAAAGACAGTTGCATTCCTATACACCAACAACAAGCAGGCAGAGATACAAATAAAAAGCACAATCCCATTCACAATAGCCACCAAAAAATGAAATACCTCGGCATCTTCCTAACCAGAGAAGTGAAAGAACTTCCTAAGAAGTGAGAATTAAAAAACATTGCTTAAAAAATTACAAGAAGACACAAACAAATGGAAAAATATTCCATGCTCTTGAATAGGAAGAACCAACATTGTTAAGATGTCCATTCTACCAAAGGCAATCTACAGATTCAACGCAATACCCATTAAGCTACCAACATTATTCTTCTCAGACCTGGAAATGACAATACAGAAATTCATATGCAAACATAAATGACCACAAATAGCCAAAAAATAATCCTTAGCAAAAGAAAGCAGGAGGTATCACACTGCCAGACTTCAAATTTTACTATAAGGCTACAGTAATCTAAACAGCCTGGTATTGGTACAAGAACAGGAACATAGACCAATGGAACAAGATAGAGATTCCAGAAGCAAAGTCTCAATTCCTCAACCAACTCATCTTTGACAAAGCCTCCAACAAAAACCACTGAGGAAAGAAGAACCTATTCAGTAAATGGTGCTGGGAAAACTGGCTGACCACATGCAGAAGATTGAAACAGGACCCCTACCTATCATCATACACAAAAATTAACTCTAAATGGATCAAAAACCTGAATGTGAAACCTGAAACTATAAGAATCTTAGAAAACGCAGGAGACACCCTTATGGAAATTGGAACTGCAAACCAATTCCTATTCAGAACCCAAAAGGCCAATATCTTAAGAAATAAGATAGACAAGTGGGACCTCATCAAAATAACGAGCTTCTGCAAAGCAAATAAACCATCAAGAGAGCAGGGAAACAGCCCACAGAATGGGAAAAAATATTTGCCAACTGTATATCTGACAAAGGCCTAACATCTAGGATCTACAAGGAACACAAACGTGCCGAAAGGAAAAAAACAAGCAGCCCCTTTAAAAAGAGAGCAAAAGACATGAATAGACACTTCTCAAAAGAAGATATACGGGCAGCCAACAGACACATGTAAAAGGGCTCAGCCTCACTCATCATCAGAGAAATGCACATCAAAACCACATTTAGATACCACCTAACCCCAGTAAGAATGGCCATCATTAATAAAACAAACAACAGCAGATGTTGGCGAGGATGCAGAGAAAAAGGAACGCTTCTACACAAATGATGGGAATGCAAACTAGTACAACCTCTTTGGAAGACTGTGTGGCGATTTTTGAAAGCACTAGAAATTGACCTTCCATATGACCCAGCAATTTCCCTGTTGGGACTATACCCGGAGGAAATCAAATCATTCTACATAAAAGATACCTGCACACATATGTTTGTTGCAACTCTTTTCACAACAGCAAAAACATGGAACCAACCAAGTTGCCCATCGAAATTGGACTGAATTTTTAAATGTGGTACATATACACAATGGAATATTATGCAGCCATAAAGGACAAGCACATGGACTTTGCAGCAACTTAGATGGGTTTGGAGTCAATCATACTCAGTGATTTACCACAGAAACAAAGAACAGAGTTCCATATGTTCTCACTCATAAGCGGGCCTTGAACAATTATAATGCTGTAAGAAAGCAATTGGCAGTAGTGGGAAACTGTCGGGGGGGGGTGGGATTGGCAGTTGAGGGAAAATGCTAGGAGATGGAGGGGATACCTCATCAACAAGGATACCTCCATGATCAATGTTTATACACCTAACCCTGAAATGTACCCCACATCTTTATAATAAAAATCAAAAATAAATAAAATAAAATTTCAAATTAAAAAAGAGGATCAATAACAGTGAATTTTATCCATATACACATCTAGACATTATCAGTTAGCTTTAAAGGGCAAGATGACCAGGTGAGCCCTATATTCTAAGTGGTCTGGCAGTGTGACCTTTAGAACAGCCACATAGCAGTGTCTATAAACACAAAGTGAAAAGAAAGAGTGAAGAGAATTAGTTTTGCTGATAATTAAGCTCAGAAATACATGTGCATCAATTATTCAGTTTCCACAAGTCCTCATTAATATAGGCTTCTCAAATGCAGACAGAATAATAATTCCAATGAGGACTGGCCTCAAGTTTATCATAGCATGTTCAGTGAAAAAAAATTAAGTGATGGTGGGAGGGGGGTCAAAAGTGGGAGATCGGTTAAGCAACATAAAAGTGAAAGTAAAGTGACTAGCCATGCATAACAGAGTATTTACAATTATAGTAGGTCCCATACAGGAAAGACAAATGATTGTCCTAAAACTATACTTGTATTTATGCTTTGTATATATCCAAAAAATAAAGGAATTGAGATCACTGAGATCCAGAAATCTACAATTTATATTCATTTGCCATTGGTACTAATTGCTGCACTTAAAAATGGGCTTTAATTATTTTCACTGATTTGTACATGTTTAAAAGACAGCTCAATAAATGAGGTTGTATCATGTCTTTGAAACACATTTTTGGGAATGTGAATTACCTAAGCTTAAATTCATCTCACTCTTTCATTTTATGTATTATCTATTTTAGCCTATGTCTTTCTATGCATATTTTGAAAAAGGAATTGTCTGTGATTCCCTTTCAAATCTGTTTGAGAAGGAGACTTTAATTGTATTTGGTGGAAATGTATATAGTCTACCAACACTAAGTTTTGGTGGAGACATGGAAAAAGGTAACTCACAATCATGTACACTGGTATAAGAACAGAGTAGAGAAATTTGACAATATCCGATCATATCTAACTCAAAATCTGTACATTCTGAGACTCAGCAATTCCTCTTGTAGGTATTTACCCAGGAGGCACCATGGAAACATGCATATGGGGGGACAGTGAACAGCCTTAGTCACACGCACATTGCATCAAACAGTGAAACCAAGATCACAACACAGAGGACCTGGATAAGGCCATGGCATGCTCAGAAGAAGGAGTACTCTACCAAAAGGAATGGACTTGACCTATATGAGGCAAACAAGGGTAGATCTTGAAAACATAATGTTTAGAGAAAAAAACAAGTTGGAGAATAATAGCTAACATAGTAAAATGATCGGCAAGGAACAACGTTAGTGTACATTAGAAACAATTTAGAAAGCAAGTTAGAAAACAAAGGATGTATTGCTTATGGAGACATATATAGGAGGTAAACATGTAAAAGCATGGTTGAAACAGATACACTGCACATCAACTTCAGGGTCATGGCTGCTGCTGAGTAGAGGAAGAATACAATGAAAGTGGAGAGGAGAAGAAGACCTCTGAGATACCTTTCATGTTTTGTTCACTTTTATTTTTTAATTTATTTTAAAGATGTAGGGTATAATTCAGGTTTACTTACATAAGTGGTCATCATACAAGTAAAGTTTGGGCCTCCATTTCGTCCCCATTTTGCCTGGTTTGAGATCAGTTACCCTTGTTGATGTTATGTGACCCCTCTCCATTCCTTGACAGTGTCCTGCTACTGCCAATTCTTTTCTTATAGTATTATGATCAATGTTCAGGGTTGACTTATGAGTGAGAACATGTGGTACTCAGTTGTTTGTTTCTATGATGGATCACTCAGTATTATAGATTCTAAAATCCATCCACGTTGTTGCAAAGTCCATAATTTTGTCCTTCTTTATGGCTGCATAATATTCCATCATACACATGTACAATATTTTTTATCCATTCCAGTTTTGATGGGCACCATGTTTGATACCATGTTTTTCTATCATAAATAATGCAACAATAAATATGAGTGTGCAGGTATATTTTTTATAGAATGATTTGAGCTCCTCTGAGTATACTCCCAGAAGGGAGATTGCAGGGTTGTATGAAAGGTGGAAAGATCTTTAGATCTTTTAGGAATCATCACACTGTTTTCCACAGAGGTTGTACTAGCTTACACTCCCATCACAAGTGCAGAAGCATTCCCTTTTCCCCACATCCTCTCCAGCATCTGTTGTTTTTGAGTTATTGATGATGGCCATCCTGACTAAATTTGGTTGGTATCTCATTGTGGTTTTAATTTACATTTCTTTGATGATTAATGAAACTGAGCATTTTTTCATGTATCTGTTGGCTGCTCATATGTCTTCTTTTGAGAAGTATCTACTCATATCTTTTTCTCACTTTTTAGTAGTGCTATTTGTTTTTTTTCTTTTTGACACATTTGAGTGCGTTGTAGATTCTGGATGTTAGACCTTTGTAAGATATGCAGTTAGCAAATATTTTTTCCCATTCTGTGGGCTGTCTCCTCACTCTCTTGATGGTTTCTTGTTATTTGTTTATTTTTAATTAGGCAAACAAAATAAATGAAAGTTATCCTTATTATGTGGTATAGAAAATAATTCTTTCAAACTCTGAATGTGGTTCAAGCTTCTTAATTAGAAACAGGCTATAGGTAGGGGAAAAACTCTCTCCATGAAGCCCACTTTTCTAAGCTTACTATTGAAGCTTGAGGTCTGAGGTTGGTGACCCCTTGTAGGACTTCAGAGAGCTGATGACAGAGCATATTTGCTTTAGAACGTTAGGAATATATCTGGGATTAAGGGCTAGGGGAGAGGTGAGAATGAGGACAAATTGGGGGTGAAAAGGAATATTTATTGAATGCTTTGTCTGAAAAAAATAATTTATGAGATTTAGAGAAACAATGCAATTGCATGATTGAAAAATGCATGCAAATGCAATCAGAAAGTATGTACATGAGTGTGTGTTACACACACGGCTGCAAATCTATCCAATGGCACTAAGAAAGAACTCCAAGGGATCAGAATAAATTTTTCTTTTATCTTTTGATCTGAGCGAACTGAAGCTTCCCTAAAGAGATCTATTGAAACTACAGTAGCCTCCTGTGGCCCCCAGTCCGGTATCCAACTGCATGGTAAATATCCAGAGAGACATAAAATGTTTGCTGATTGTCCCCCAGTCTCAGCTACAGGACACTCAGTGGCAAAAGTCCCAAACCATGTCTGCCATTTGGGAATCTAATCTCAACCTGAAGACTGCCTGCCACAGAATCACCTGGGAAATGTATTCTGTTCAACAAGCAGATTCCAAAGCCCTACCCGAGACTAAGGAAGACTCTTGGGCTGGAGCTGGAGATCCACTGGCTTGACAAACTCCCCAATGACACGGATGCACACTCAAACCTGAACACTCTGCTGCACAACACTCTGCGACATATGATGGTGATCATAAGTCGATGATATCAGGAGGCACAGCATCCCAGAAAGTGCCTGTGATGTCTCGTTAAATACACTGTGAAGGCAGACTGAAGCCGCAGTCTCAGGATGAATTAATAATGCGTGACATTTCTTTAGTCACTTTCATCACAGGGGAGGGTGGCCCTGAAACTGTAGATGTGATCCCATGGACATTCCATGGAGTGTTTGCTTAACTAAACAACATTGAACTGGGCAAGGCTCTGAGAATATAAAAGGAACTATCTGGCCAGTGGCACTGGAAGGTAGAAAATGAAATTCTCACTATGTCTGAAGGCCGGTCAGAGGCCAGGCTGGATCACACTATCCGTGCAGGACCAGAAGGGCCTCACCTCCTGCCTTCCCTGCAGCCTCCTGGCATTCAGTGAAAGGTTTTCCCTGCACAGCAGTCCCTGTATTCTGAGCCCTGGGACTCAAGAAGCTACAAAGCGATAAATCAATTATGAAATGGAAACCTCGATTACAGCCTGTCTACTTAATTGTTTGACAAGTTAATTAATCTCCCAAGCAACTGGGCTCCGTTCTCCCTGCAAATTGTGGGGAAATAGCTATAGCAGGTCCCTGAGGTCTTGGCAGTACAGTATCAATGAGGCTTCTGGAAAACTATGAATAATAAGCATTTAGTGGGGTCAGTGCCTCACCATAGGAATGAAGAAGTTTGCACCAGCTCCTGCCCAGAGGTAGTTTTGTCACTAATTATTTTGCTACTAACTAATTGCAATCTGTACTTGTCTGTGTACTTATTTGTTTGTTTTTATTTTCTTACCAAAAGATACATTTCGTTCCTTTCAAATAAGATCCTTTGATTCAAACAGCCAATGCTTCAAGATTGGTAAGAACACAATGGCATTATCAGTCCTGTCCCTCCCAAGAGACTGGACAATTATAGCTGCCACAATAGATGAAGCTGAACCTTCCCGGTGGTGGAGAGGGATATATGTCATGGGGTCTATCCATGTGGCTGCATGAGGTGGCTACTGTTGTCTCAGCCACGTGACAAGGTGACACTGCTCTGTCATCTATGGCCTTTAGTAGTTCCAAATGATAGAGTAAAACTGGGAAACTCAGGTATGCTCAGTGTGGTCCAAGGATTCCTTGCACTTGGACAGATTGTTTAAAATTGAAATGACTAGGCTAATATATCACAACGACATAGAGTTCATCTCAGGAATGCAAGGCTAGATCAATAGACTAAAAGGCTTCAATGCAATCTACCATTTGAACAGTCTAAAAAATATAAGCCATACGATTATATCTTTTGATGTATTAGAAGCAAAATACTGTTGAAAAATTAAATGCCCACTCATGATAAAATTTCTAACTAAATTGGGGATAGATGAGAACTTCTTCAAGGGAATAACAGGTGTCTCCACAAAACCTATAACTCTTCATAATTAATGGTGAATGGAATGCTTGGAAACAAAATAATTTCTAATATCACTGTTCCTACTCAATACAGTGCTACAATTTGTAGTCAATGCAACACAGCAAAAATAAAATGCCTACAGATTGCAAAGCAGAAATAAAACTCTCCCTATATATATTTTTACTTTATTATAAAGATGTGGGGTACAAGTCAGGATTAGGTACATAAGTAATGTATGTGCAGGTAAAGGTTGGGCCTCCTTCTAGTCCTCACATTCTCTTGCTCAGGACTAGGTATCCTTTGTATTGTTATGTGCCCCATACTTCCTCCCTCCTTAGTGTATCTTGTGACTGCCAATCTCTTTCTTGTGTCATTGTGATTAGCGTTCAGGTCCCATTCATGAGTGAGAACATATGGTATTCAGTTCTTTGTTTCTGTGATAGATCACTAAGAATGATTGTCTCTAACTCTGTCCAATTTGCTGAGAAGTCCATGATTTTGCTTCCCTTTATGGCTGTATAATAGCTCATCATGTATACGTACCACATTTTCTTTTTCCTGTCTACTTTCAGTGGGCAGTAGAGTTGGTTCCATGTTTTTGTTATTGTGAATAGCGCAGTGATAAACATGCATGTATATGTATTTTTTTGTAGAATGATTCGTGTTCCTCTGGTTATATTCCCAGGAGATGGATTGCTGAAACATATGGAAGGTCAATTTCTTGTTCCTTTAGATGTTGCCACACTATTTTCCATAGGGCTTCAACTAGTTTGCACTCCCACCAATAGTGTAGAAGTGTCCCCTTTTCTCTGAACCTGCTCCAGCATCTGTTGTTTAGTGATTTATTGATGATGGTCATCCTCATCAACAGAAGATAATAGAAAATCCAGAAACAGATCCATATAAATATAATGAATTTATTTTTGGCAAAGGTGCAAAAGCGTTACAGTGGAGGAATAGCAGTTTGCTGTTGTTGTTTTGTTGTACAACTGAAATTGTACAAATATTGCTTTGTGAAAGCCTCTATTAAGGGACTGAGAAGATAAGCCACAGACTGGGAGAAAGTACTTGTAAATCAAATATTGGACAAAGGGTTTGTATACAGACTACATAAAGAAGTCTGAAAACTCAGTATAATTTTTTACATGGATAAAAGATTTAAATGATAACTTCACCAAACATTATCTAAGGATGACATAAGAATACAAAAATATTTCCTGTATGTTTAACCATTAGAAAAATATTAATTAAAATTATGATGGGATGTCCCCATGTACCTATTAGAATTGCTAATACAAAAATACAATATAGAGTTACAGAGCAACTTAGAACTGGTTACAGAGCAACTAGGACTCTCAAACCTTGCTGGTGAGAATGAAAAATAGTACAGTCACTCTGAAAATCTGCTTGTTTTTTTTTTTTTACAAAGTACACATTTGTCATATGACCCCAGTGAAAAGAAAGTTTGTATTCACATGCACAAAAAAATCTTGTACCCGATATCAATAGCAGTTCTATTTATCATCTTCTAAAATTGGAAATAATGCATGAATAACAAAACAAAATGTGAAATATTTATGCAGTGGAACACTATGTAGCAATAAAAAGGGGAAAAATAATTCTTAGATGACAGCCAAAGACTGAGTAAAAAAAAAGCCAATCTTGAAAGATTATGTACATTATGATTCCATTTATATGACATCTTTGAACAGATGAAACTGTATTGACAAATAATGCATTAGTGGTTGCCTGGGGTTGAGATTAGGGGAGTCTGTGAGTCCAAGGGGACATCACAAGGAATTTTTTTGAGGTAATGGGACTATATTCAGACCATGGTGTTGATTGTGCAAATCTATGCATGTGTTTTTAGAATACGTGCCAAAAGAGTATATTTTATGTAGGAAATAAGAGGAAAAGGAAAACTAAGTCAAAAAAGAGAAGTGAAAATTACAAGGGCAATGTCTTGGGTTCCTTTTTAGCAACCTTGGAAAAGTGATCATCCGGCACCTGGATGTGGTGGCATAGCTTCTGTCCTGTATTTCCACTTTGGGGCACCTGGACTAGAGACTCAGGACAACCTGAACAAAGACTTGTTTTGGGGTTCCACTTCAACTTCTGCCGTGGTTTAAATATCTGTCTTTTCCATGATTTATGTTTGACACTTATTCCCCAATGTGACAACGTTGAGAAATGGAGCCTTTAAGAGGTAATTGGGCTCTTGCCCTCATGAGCACATGAATCCATTATTGGGTTAATGGGTGAATAGATTACTAGGTTAACATGAGAGTGGGACTGGTGACTTTATAAGAATAGGAAGAAAGACTTGAGTTAGTATGCCCATGTGATACCATAGGCCACTTTGAAACTCTGTAGTAAGAAGGCCCTCACCAGGTATACCCCCCTCAAACTTGAATTTCCCAACCTCTGGACTGTAAAAATTATTTTTTCTTTATGAATTATCCTGTTTCAGATAGTCAGTTACAAGCAACATAAAACAGATAGTTTCCAACCTCATTGTTTGGTAGTCCCTAAAGTTTGCCTTACTGGTCTTCCCATATATAAATTCAATCCTAAATCAATTTTTAGACTAGCAGTTATCCACTCTAGTGAAATATTAGAATGACAGGTTATTTTATGAAATATTAATGCTTTGGAATATCATCTCTTGGACTGGGTTTCCAGTATCTTTATTTTTTAAGCCTTTCCCAGCTAAGCCTAATGTGAAAACCACTATGAAACAATGAAGATGATCTAGGTTGCTTCCATGAGACTTAGTAGCCAGTCAGCTTTGCTGCTATTCTGACTTCCAGAGTGCTGCTGCTGATCACTAAGCTTGAAGAAAAGCTGCAGATCTAGTTTAGTTCCAGGCCTGCCTAGGGCAGGGGACATGAATCCAGGAACCAGAGAGGGCATGGATTCCAAGATTTCATGGCGGGGGCGGGGGGGCGTGGTGGAGGGAAGACTTCTCTCTAGTTTCAGCTGTGAGAGGGCCTAGTAATATATTCCCAGTTTATGGAGTGGAAAGAAAGGACATATTTTTAATAACTGAACAATTATTTATGATCTGGTACTCTTCATATGCTCTACCTCATTGAATCCTTCTAACATTCTTATAAGTAGTATTGCATCAAGCAACTGGCCCAAAAGTTCTACATTTTACAAGTGTAAGTGATGGGACTAGTATTTGAACAATTAACAGTCTTAACTAGTACTCAATTCTGAAACCAGTGGAAGTAGCACAGGATTTAGAATTAAATGGATTAGGAACCAAATTGCCTTTCTAGCACTACTAGGTATATGACAGTAGGTGATTAAAATTAATTTATCTGAGCCTCAATTTCCTAATCTGAGAAAATAGGGATAATTACTATCATGTAGAAAATAATAACAAATGAATTACATCATAGAAATGCCAGTCAATAAATGTCTCCTCCTTCTCCATGATCTAAGACATAATACTGACTTCCCACGGATCGTAACAGTTCATCCTGAAGTTTCCGCATGGAGTATGATGCTTTACTACATTACTCTGTAAACCCAAAAGTTTTCCTGAATCTATTTTTTGCTATTAGTTCAAAATCTCCCTGTCTCCCTCTCCCTCTTTCCCCCCACCACACTCATTCACAGTTTTCAAAAGTCACATCTGTTCTTACCTTCACTTTTTGTTTTAAACAGTACACACTTTGCTCTGAGCCATACCCAACATGCACACCAGCTCTCTGCTCCATCTGTTCATCCCACATTTGCATTCACATTCAAAGCAGCACCTTTCCCAACCCAGTTTCTTGCCCTTCCACCCCATCCCCAATCAGAGGAAGGCTCTGGTTCCCACCTGAACATGGCTTTGTCAAATAGCTGCCTGAAAAGCTGTCATCTTCAGTTAGTGAGGATAATGGGATTATTCTATCTGTGTAATAATAACATGTTCAATTTAAAGAAAAATAAAACTGAAGCCACTTAAAAGCTGCTGTTTGGCACCGATATATTATTTCAGTAATGAATAATCACTAAAGATATTATTCTGGATGCAGTTACCATGCAGTGATGTGAATAAAATGCATTAGATGGAAAAATGTATTTCAAGTAAATATATGCATTGGTAGAAATGTATTACCACCCATTAATATGTATTAATTCAGAACCAAATGCCAACTGGAGTTCGCCTACATGGGTTTGAATGGCAGGCAGTGATTTGAAAGTGGGAGGAAATAGGTTTGGATTTGGTCAAATAGACTGAGAAATGATGGCGGAGGCGGTGGTACATGATTCAAAATTAAACAGGTGAGAGGACTATGCCATCAGCAGAGCAGAAGTGAGGAGTTTCCCTCCCACACCTCCTTAGGAGACTTTATCTTTGATTAAGGATTCCAGATAGTTGTTGACATTTCTGAAACAGTGACCCTTTTCCTTCTCCCATGATCTGCATCTTCAAAAGAAAGAAAAGGGGAAGTATGCATATTTTTAGCTAAGGTACCTTGGCATCTTGCTTTCTTACTTTTTTCTTCAGTGCACAACAGGAACAACCGTTCTACTTGACATCATCAAGATGAGCTTACCCAAATCTGAAATCTGCAGTGATTTCTTTGTTAACACAGGGATCCAGATCCAAGCAGCAAATGCAGCAACCTCGTTTTTAAATGTCACATCTTCAAGTTCTCCCCTTTGCCCCACTTTAGGGTGACCCAGAGGACTCCAAAGAAGTAGGCACTTTAAGACTCAGACAACCTTTCCAGGTATGCATTTTCCTACCTATTTTGAGCAATTTTATTTAAAAAGGTAGAACTCTAAAACTCTCTTTCGTTAAAAGCCATGAAAGAATGAAAACACAAAATATTCTTTTGTAACACACATAATCAGTAAAGAATTAGTGTTCAGAATATATAAAATTATTCAACAAATCAATATAAAGAAAAAGCAGAAAATCAACGGAAAACTGAAAAACACTAGACCAGGACTCTCACAAAAAGAAAAACTTTAATGGCCAATAAAAAAGATTAGAAAATGAAAAATAAAACTACAAGAAAACAATTTTGTACATCCATCTGCTGGCAAATAATAATAATGATCTATTAATATTAAGTGGCATAAAAATGTGGAGCAAGATAAATTTTCATGTACTGCCAGTAAAAATATAAATTAGTAAAATCAGTTTTGAAAATGGTTTGCCACTGTCTCCTAAACCTGGAGGTATGCATGCCCTATGATACAGCAATTCTACTCTTAGGCATATACCCTAGAGAAACACTGTACAAGTGCACAAACGTCAAAGAAAGATAATTTGGAATAGGAGAAAGAGCTCTAAAATGATAGCCCTGACATTAGATGTTAGGTTTTTTTTTAGTAAGCACTTGACATGGGATGTTCATGCGTCCTTGAATTTGGGGAAAGGCTCCAATGTCGTTTAAGGATGACCTCTGAATTCAAGGAACGGACCTCATGCACAGTCCACAATGCCCCACTGTTGTGAGCCCACAATGGATTTCACGCAATGCTCCATGGGGAGGGAGAGCACAGTGTAAAGAAAAGGTTAAGGCATGGCCCCGTGGGGTCCATTTTGTGGCTGGGCCATTGTGTTCCTCAGGGTATGCAGACATGAGGGAGCAGGTCAGTGACATTGGAAGCATGTGGCATTCACATGGAAAATGCCTAGCATGCGAGTTAATTATGAATGACCCCTTTAACATTTAAAAGTTCGGCATTAAGCCTTTTCTACCCAAGCAAGGTGACGAGAGCAAGTGAAGTGTCTGTTCAACATTATCCTCATAAACAGCCACTGGTTATGAGGTCAAAAGAAATGTTTTCTTTTTATTAGTCTGGATTCCTTGGTACAAATCGGAATTACTTATTCTATCTGTCCTCAGGTATGCCTGAATCTCAAAGTATTTTACAGTTTTCATAAAGAGTATACTGGTGTGGCTACTCTTAACACCCAGCCATTTATGATCTGCAGAATAAAATATATGCAGATCAGACAAATCCTTTTTTCATAACTTTACTTTTTTAAAACAATTTTAGATTCAGGGAATACACATGCATATTCATTACATAAACATATTGTGTCGTGGGAGGAATTGGGTCTCAGGTGGCCTATTCCCCAGGTAGTGAACATTGCTCCCCGTAGGTAGTTTCTGAATCCCAAGCCCCTCCCCACTTCACCTCTCCCTTTATTGGTGAACCCGGTGTCTATTATTTCTATCTTCAGACAACAATCCTACATAATTACTTCAGAGAAGATACAGTGAAGGAATCTTGGTTGGACTGAAGTCAGAGTAAGACTACTAAGAAGTGATTATTGTGGCTCAAGATACCACTCTCTTCTGGAGAAAACAAAAACTATTGGTTATTTGGTGAGATGCTATAAATATTCTTGAGGAGAGTGAAACTTAGAGCTCAGGGAGGAGAAAGGAACTGTGTTGCAAGGGTGGGCAGGCACAGCAGTGATTACACCTGAGCTAACATGTATCACGAATGAATATAAAGTGACAGAGAGGGAGTTCCAATGCTGAAACCGATTCACCCAAAATGTAAGAGTAGATCACAACAACAGCAGCAACAGGTAACACATTGCATTGACTATGCACCTCTGCACCACGTACCAACCTAAACTCTTTACATGTCATATATTTATTTGATTCTCACAAAAAGCAGTTGATAGAAAACTATTATTGGATATATTTTATAAGAGAAAATCAAGCCCAAGAGCTGGGAAGCAGTTTGCCCACTACTATACAGGTAATACATGGTGGCACCAAGCTTCAAACCATAGCAATCCGACTTGAAATCACCCATCCTTAATCAAATTTGCATGGAAATTAAAAGACCAGGACATCCAAAGGCCTTGGGGAAGTTGTCATATCAGTTTAGTATGCTTGACAATTTTCTCCACAATGTTCCAATGCTGACTTTGTTACTTATCAGATTTATGGCTTTGGGCAACTACTGCAAGCCTCAGTTTTCTCATGGGGAAAGAGAAGGATTTATGCCCCCTTTCAGTGCAGAATTGTTACTAAGAAGTGACTGCTGGGGACTGCATTCTCAGCCTGCCCTACATCTAGATGGCATCATGTTACTGGTTTTGGTCAGTAGAATATACCTAGAAGTGATCGGAGTCACTTCCACGCCAAAATGCCTAACTATTGTTATGTCTTCTGCTTACTATCTTCTTTGTTGGCAACCTTGAAGGCCGTGTGGGGTGATGGCATCCTAAGATTGAAGAAGACTGGATCTCTGAGTCACTGTCTGGAAGATGCCCAAGAGTGCCACATTGGCATGTGAACACTGCACTTTGCCTGATAAACAGATGAATATTTATTATATTAAGGCCCTGAAACTGGTGGTTTGTTTGGTATAGCACTTGGTCCTAAAAGGTAATTTGGGAATTTAAAAGTGAAAACTTATGTAACACACCTATTTAGTGCCTAACACTCAATAGGTTCTCAATCAATGTTAGTTCCCTCTTTTTCCTACAAAAACTGTCTTACTTAGTTTCTAAAATAGATTGAATGGTAGCAGGTACATGAAGATGTATAAATAAACTGGGCCACACTGTGTATTTAAATAAAGGATGTGGATCAATGTCAGCAGCTTGTTTAGAATTTCTATCTTTCTGGGGGAATTTCTGAAATCTAGTGACTATTATTTTATGCTGCCTCAAGTAATAACCTTTATCATAGCCAGCTTCTTGGAACCTACCTCCCAGTCACTGTGTTCCATTTCAAAGACAAAGACAGAAACCGTGGCTAGAACCAGACATACATCACTTCTGTTCACATTCTTTTTTAAAATTTTATGTATTTATTGTGTACAAAATTATGTTTTGAAGTATAAATACATAGTAAAATGACTAAATCTAGCTAATTAACGTATGCATTTTCTCACATAGTTATTTTTGTGGTGATAACACTTAGCATGTACTTTCTTGCATTTTCAAGAATACAATATAGTGTTATTCATTATAGTCATCATGCTTTACAATAGATTTCTTGAACTTTTTAATCCTAACTGAAATTATTTATCCTTTGACAATATTTCCCCAAACTCATTTTTCCACCCCAGCTGCTAGTGACCACCATTGTACTCTCTACTTCTATGAGTTCAACTTTTTCTGATTCCACGTATAAGTTACATCATGCAGTATTTGTCTTTCTGTGCATAGTTTTTTTCACTTAACATAGTATTCTCCAGGTTCATCTATGTTATTGAAAATTACAGATTTTTTTCTTTTTTTAAGATGTGTATATATACACCATATTTTCATATATATATATGTATATGTGTATATATATATATATATATTATATGTATTATTTTAAAGATGGGAGTATAAGTCAGGATAAGGTACATAAAAGTGGTCTACATACAGGTGAAGTTTCTAATGGACTAGACACTATCACCAGACCTCTAGTTTCGGTTACTCACCTCCCTGTTATCCATTACTCCAATCTGTGAACAAGAATTCATGGGGATTGACCTTAAGTAGACCAAAACATCTGCCTGGTCTTCTTGTGTACTACCAATAAGTTCTGACTATGAATTGTCCCCACAGATGCTAATTATAATACTATTATCACTAAAAGTTAGAATCTCTTGATGTGCTTTCTAAGCATGTGATTTTTCCAGACCCTGTTTTTTTCTTTTTACTAGATGGACCAGCTTCTGGCATTCAGAGTTAACTAGTCACACAAACACATTGTTTTATTTATATATTGGTGTATGTAGCAAGTCACCGCACATTTAGCCACTTAAAATCACACTTATTCGTTATCTCATAATTTCTGTGAGTCTAGGCACAGATAAGTTGAAAGACCCTGCTTCAGGGTCTCTCATAAGGCTGCAAGTAAGATGTTTTCTAGGGCTGGGGTCTTCTCTGAAGACTCAGTCAGGGAAGGACCTGCTCTTAAGTTTAGTTATAGTATCTTTGTCCAGATTTGAATTGTCATGGGCTTTTTCACTGAGGACATCAGTTCCTAGCTGACTGTTGTGTAGAGGCACCCACCCATTCCTTGTCACGTAGTCATTCCCAACATGGTAACTTGTTTTATTAAGGCTACCAAATGAGAGAATGCAAATATCTCCATTCTTCAGTATTAGTAATACATTTCAAATATAAATCGGATCATGTCATTTCCCTGCTTAAAATCCTCTAATGACTTCCCATTACATTTAGAAAAAAGAAAAATCCAAATTCTTTAGCAGGGGAACATACTCTAAACCTTGTCTATATCTCTAATCTCAACTCTTTTCATTCTCCAACTCTATAACTGTACTTTGCCACACTGGCCTTCATTCCCTTTCTTTAATGTGCCAAGTTTATTTTAACCCCAGAGTGCTTGCGTATGTGGTACCCTTTGACTAGAATATTCTGCCTCAGAGCTTTACATTGATTGATGTATAAAGATTGGTTCTTTTGTATCCTTTGGGTCAAATATTACCTCCTTAGTGAGAACTTTCTTGACCACTCAGTATGAAGTAGTTTCCTCAAATCCATCACTTCTATCACATCATCTGAATTATTCTCTTCTTAGTATTTGTCACCCTTAGGAATTAACTTGCGTATCTATTGTTTCTCTATCTCCCTCCACCAAGTTGGAAAACCCATGTAGACAGAGACTAGCTGACTTGTTCACGATTTTTGTAGTTTTCTATTTGTTGGATGAATAAACGGAAGAATGGATGGATGGATGGATGGATGGATGGATGGATGGATGGATGGATGGATGGATATTTGTTCTCAAGCTCCTCAAGAGGCCATGAGATGGCAGCACTATCAACTCTTAGAACCCATGTGTTAAAGCCATGTGTTCTAAGAGTTTATAAAACAGTCTCCTTCTGTCTATCTCCCCCAGGCCATTCTGAATAAAGGACCCAAGACCCTCATACATGGAAAGTTATGAGTGGCAATATTTGAAGAATAATTTGCCTCTTAAATCTATACGATCTGAACTTCTGGGCAAAAGGACAGACTAGATCTAAACAGCCATGGGAAAAGACCAACAGGGTGGCAATGGAAAGAAAAAACTGAGAACAGTATGTGAGCTCAAGAATCCCAGTTTTGGGGACTGGATTATCCAGAAAGAGACACCAGCTGCTCAACAAAGCATGGCAGAGCAAGATCAGAAAACAAGAGGAATCCCACTAGAAGAGCAGAAACTGAGCAGGCCAGACAGAGTACCAGAGGAGGTATAGGCAGATCAGGAAGGCTTGGCTAAGGGCAAGAGAAGATGTCCTCAGAGTAAAGGAGGCAGTCTTGCTATGACTCACAATTCATTGTAATTGTTTACTTACCTGAGCCTTCAGAGGGAAAAAAATATGAAGAAACTAGAGTATTCTCTCCCCATTTCTTTTTTGCAAGGGAGAGAAAGCATGCAGCCTTCTGGGATACAATGAGATCATGAAGGTGGTTAAGGTCAAGGCCAAATTGCACTATCGCAGGTCATTTACTAAAAGCAATGCATAGTGGTCATTTCATGTCTCATAAAGCATCTTTAAGTGAATGGAAAGGCACTGAACAAAGAAGACGCCAGTTCAATGTTTGACCATTTTCAATGATTTGCTATGTATACTTCTAGTAGCACTGTTCCTCTCTGAGCCTAAGTTTCTCCATCTATAAAACAAGGGGAGTACAGGAGAAAGAACCACACATTAATTGTTTCTAAGAATCAGGTTGGTAACACAAATGGGCACAGTATACCAGATACAGAGTGGTAAAGTGAAGCCCTGGGGAAAGTATATCCTGGTTAGACAAACTGCCTTATGAGAATAAATGAATAGATGAGTAAATAAATATCCAATAAATATTCTGAGGTCAAATCCGTGTGCTTGCCAGCTATTGGTTTGCAACTTCCAGGACAGAGAGCCTCTGACACTCCTATCCTTTCTCACACAATTTTGTGGTTCTACTGATTTTATGTGCTCCTAAAAAAAATTGAGTTGGGTATATCCTCTTAATTCCAGGAGGGAATGAGGCCCTTTCAATCAAAGGAAGGATTGAAGCACTACCTGGACATCTGTGTGTGAGACAGGAAACTTTGATTTCTTCCCTGCCCCCACTCCGCACCCAAGGCTGAGTCTCTTGGGAAAGCAGAACAAGACTCCGGGTGTATCCCACTGATATGTGCTCTTCATATCTATCTTTCCTTTCCAGCCCAGCCTCTTGCTTCTGCACTCTGCAGCTGCCCACCCTGCAGAACTCATGTCTTCTGTGCCCCCTGTTCACCCTTGTGAACGTAGAAGAAGCAAGAGGTGAAGCAAAGCCAGTACCAGACTATAGGGCTTCTATGAGCTTGTCAGTAAAAAGCAGGTGCTCCAGGCAGACATGGGGATATGGGGTCTCCTTAACTGATACCTTCATGCAGCACAGAAAGTGCACAACAAAGTGCTTCAGGGATGGGAGGAAATACCTGCACAGGGACAACTGAAGGAGATGGGGAGGGGCAGTGATGGATAAGGCAAGTCCTCATCACTGATAACAGATTCCTGTCACTCTGGACTGGCCTGGAGATGGAAAAACTCAAAATGACGGGGCAACAGAAACCACAGTGTCAGCTCTGCTTCCATGAGTACCCCAGGCTTCCTCTTAATGGCTCAGCTAGGAGATGGATCTTAAAAGTAATGAATACACTTCTTGGTAACATTTTTTGTTTCCTGGAAGAACTGGATGTGGGACCTACAACTAACTCCCTGGGACAACATCTGGCTCTGCTTCCCAATTAGTAGGTTGGCGATGAGTAGGATTCTTGTGAGTTCAGTAAAAAGGCCTGCTGCAGTTCTCCCTAAAGGACAGTGAATTTGCCCTTTAGCAGGTCTTATATTCATGTGACCAGTTCTTCCTTCTCTCCAGAGTAACTTCAACTTCTGCCTGCAATTCCTAAGTGTGTATTTTGTAAAAGTGCCACTTCAACACCCCGTTCCTTAGAGCTCCTCTTAAATGTGCTTTGCACCTTCCCCACCTGCAGAAGCCCGGAAACACTAAATTCTTTGCTTTGGAACTCTCAGCAGACTCATGAATATCATAAAGATGAATCCTAGCGTTTTTTCACTCCAGCCCCCAACAAGTTGATACTCGGCGCACGTTCGCAAAGAAAAGGCCAGTAATTGGTTTTGCTGGGGGAACAACCTCAGAGATAAATGTCCTATGCACTATCATTTACCTTCCCTGAGTGTGTGTGTGTTTGTGTCTTGGGTGCCGGTCCCTCTCATTGCTCACTCCCTGCACCCGGAATGCCATTGTGGTGACAGAGGGGCTGTCAGAGCTGTCAGCAGACAGCTTTTGGAAAAGGTGTGTCATTTGGAGGGAAGAAGGCTTGCTTTCCTGGCTCAGGCAGACAGGCACATGGCTTCCAAATCAATTTGCTCCTCCTTTACAGCAAGGCTTCTTTATAGTTATTATGCCAGAGTAAGAAAGCCTTAAAATGTAAGCTTTTAAAAAGAATGGCTATTTGGCGATATCTGTAATAATTTGTATCCAACAGGAGCTGTGTGTGAGGGGAAAGAGCCGTGTAGAATCTGCACCCTCCTCCCCTACAGAAGGAAGCCAAGCTGTTTCTCGTTGAATGCAAGGCTGCATGCTCTGCCCCCTGTGTCTCTGGCTCCTTGGGTTCACCCTTATTTGTCATTTTCCCCCACTCTCTACTCTTCCAATGCTCCCCTGAATCAGCTCCATCAAGCTGCTGTTGTTCAGCAATGCACCAAGCACTCTCACACCTCAGCATGGTGCAAGTGCTATTTCCTCTGTCTGAGGTGCCCTTCCTACCCAGTTGCCTTCCGATTCCTACTCACTTTTTCTAATTTGTATGAATGTCACCTGCTCTAGAAGCCTTCTTTGCCCTCTCTCAGTCCCTGTTTGTTTTTTCATGACCCCAAATACCCTGAGTTCTTGTGAGCCCTTGGACTATAAGGCCCCCCACACCATGGGATTTTATGTTTAGGAACTCCTCTGCCTCCCCATCTAGGGTTGGTGAGTTCCTCAAAATAGAGCAGATTGCATTCATCAAGGTGCCCCCACAGACCTTTGAGATAGTCTGGGAACAGGATATCAATGTATCCCCATTTCCTGCTAAGCCATTATACTGTCTTCTTAAAATGGGATGGGGGAGGAAGGCTTCGAGCTTATCACCTGCAAGAGATTCTACTGATTGACACCATTTCCAAGGGGCAGGAGAGAGAGTGTTTTGTTAAGATTTGGACACCCCTGGGTTTTCATTCCAGCTCCATCCCATTCCAGCTATGTGACTTTAATTAAGGTGCTCAGCTTTTCTAGGCTGCAGTTTGCTGAACTGTGAAATGTGAGTAATGACAGTCCCTATCATTGTATGATTAGAGAGGATGCGTGAAGTTCTGCACAACATAGTAGGGGCACCAGATGCCCAATATTAGCATCGTTTTGCTTCTAACATTTTGCATCCTTTCAATCTGTTGTGGAGATAAAATCCTGTTTAAACCAACTGTTATAAGAAAAATCTCTCTGCACAAAAAAAGAAAAATTCTGATTGCTAGCAATGATGAGTTTATTCAAAGCAATATATAGAATAATAAATCCTCTAGTTACTACAGTTTGGAGAGTCTAGTAGGATTCTTTGAAAGTTGACTATGTATAATTTTGTATCTAGTCTCATTCTTTGATAAATTATATATAACTAAAATGTTACCTAATTATGTTTGTTTCTTCTTCAGATCACTTAACTTTAAGCTCAAAAACCACGAATGATCCATTTCATTTATGGATCCATGAATCAATGGTCCATGAAGTCGCTTGTTGATTGACATTGTCATTTGTGCACAGTGACATTTAGACCACAGCTTCCTAAGAATCTTATGAATTCAAGTAGGCACTGCTATGAGGAATTTTACTCAAGCTAATAGCTATCATAATGGTGTTATAGTAATGGTCACATCCTGTACTTCTTCGGGGTCTTTCTCAGCCATTCTCAGAATACTGAAGGGGCCCTATACATCAATTGTCCTCAGTGCCATCAGCCGCAGGAATAAGACGCCTGTTACCATTTTGGAGGCAAAGAAATTATGAAGTATTCTCCCAAATGTTCTCCAATGTGGAGAGCAGAATTTGTAATTGCCACACTTATGTAAGATCATTTTTCTACTTTAAAACCCACTTTATTTTATTTTGATCCCATTTTCAAGCCAACCTATAGCCTTTCCTGGCATCTGCCTTCAATCAAGCACCATATTATCTTCTAAGATACTCAATTAAATATAGAGTTCCCAGGAAAATAATTTACCTTCTCACCCCAATTCAAGGAAACTGTATCCACATTTTTATCCAAAAATCTCTCTATTGATTGATAGATTCATTCATTCATTTAACATGATGACTGGACACCCCTACGAGGATCTGTACCAGGTTCTGATTAGAAAATGAAGGCTTAATACAAATATTTCTCAGAACAGGTTCCTGACTTCAGCAAGTCAAAGATTCTAGGAGATATTAAGTGAGCACACATATAACCACACCAACAACAGATAAGTGTGGCCATGAAGGTTCCAAGGAGAAATACTGCTCCTGAAATAAACTCAAGGCTAGCCAAGTCATAGACACTGTCTGAAGGTCAGTGTAACAGCAGAGACCAGGAGGACCTTGGTTTCAATTTCTGATTTGACCCTTACTTAGCTGGGTGACTTGAAAAAGATCATTATCCTCACTGAATCTCTGTCTTCTCATCTATAGAACAATGTTAAAAATGCCTACTGACATAGATACTACAAGGCTTAACATATGGAGAACATGGTAAGTATTCACGAACATGAGCAGCACCTCTCCAAAACCAGTTCCCTGCTAAGAAAGTGGTGTGTGTGTGTGTGTGTGTGTGTGTGTACACATGCATCTGTTTTGTATGCACATGCTCTTCCCTCTTGTTTCTTTGTTTCTTCTTCTATTAACCCTTCTCTATTTACCTGATTCTTGTTCTGGGACCATCTCATAATTGTAGCATTAAGATGAGACAAGAATAGCATGTGCCCACCAAAGCTCACAAAGAGAAAAAAAAATTTTCCTCAGTATATGTTAGAACTCAAGATAGTATATAACTCCAGCCATGTAAATTTTGAAACATTAGCCAAGGATTTATTTTTTACATTTGCCAATTTTTCACCAAAACAGAGAAAAATGTGTGTTATTTTCATTTCCATTGATCTGTCTGGAAGAGCAGCCTAAATCAGCTGCCATCATATGCATTCCAAACACAGGAACATTTACTTATTAGTGTTCCTTCCATGGCTTCATCTTCTGGGATGTCCTCATTTATTCAACAGATACTTATCAAGTGCCCAGTATATACTGTGATTGGTGTTTGCTCTTTGTCACACAGCAACCTCTTCTACTGGGGCATATAGACAAATGAGCTCTGTGGAATCGTGTCTATTTATATGCATGTACCTATGTGGGCATCAATGTAAATATCTAAATATATTTGCGTCTATGTGTTCAAATGGGTACATGTGTGAATGTGTTTGTCTTGTGTATATCCACGTGCATAAACATATCTTGTGTATATACAAGCCTTGTGCATCTATATGTGCGTACTTGCGTGCATGTATATTAACATGCACGTTAGAAAGGGTGCACACATATACATTCTATACATGTTCATGTATATGCCTGTGGGACTATATATTTATGTGCATGTGTACATATATGTGTGTATGCTTTAGTCTTTCCCAACAATTCAATCCTGCTCTTTTATTGAGGACTTCATTTTGGTGGTCAGCATGGGAAATCATCTTATTAGGAAGATGAATTTCTCTAGGGGATGTTCTGCTATGTACTTGTAAGATATGATGTAGTCAGGAAATAAATCATGGTTCCTGTTATTGTCTCAGAAACTCTACTCATCCCCAGTCCCTCAACCAGTGAGTACAGGAATAGGTACAGATCAGGCGAGCAACAAATACTTGTCAGATTGAATGATGTTGAGTCTCTGGCCTGTACTCAGTCATCATGAGGCATTATTATCCACCTTCCTAGTATCATCTAGGCAGCTCCGGGATGACTTTGGCCTATCAGGAACACTACGTGGCCTGAAATATGTGTCCTAAGCTTGGAGAATTCACAGTTTATCCCAATGTTGGCTCATTGGATTATTCCAGAAATGACCCATCCAGTTAAAATGCACTGCCCTTGATCCCAGCATTGGGTCTGCCAGCATTGCTTTGACAAGACACAGGCTATGACCTTTCCTGGGTGTCCTGCCTCTAACAGATGAGAGGAGTTAAGAGACTCTGCAGCAGAGAGATGGTGAGTAGCGCCACCTGGGGTGACCCTGATGCAGAATCAAGGAGAGTGAAGCAGAGGGACTCAGATACTGCTTCTGATGGCACAGCTCCTGGAGGAAATTAAAGGAAGAACAGAGGAAATGAAGCTGGAGACAGGGACGCAAGAAGGCTGAGCTGAAGCCAGAGCAGCCATCCTTAGGAATTTCAATTCCTGTGGGAGGCAGAGCATTGGAAAGAGCTTCAACATGAGGATCTCCAGCCCTGGCTTTAGCAGAAGGGATGGAGAGTCCAGGTCTGGTTCTGCTGTTTCCAGTAGTCCAGCCTCAGATACATCAAGTAAATCTAGTTTTCTGCTGACTGTGATATACCTTTTCACAAAATTATAGATTCTTGTTACTAAGACGATTTATGTTAAAAAACAACAGCAACAAACTTGGCATGTAATAGAAGTACACATACTATTTCATTTGGGTATAATCATAGCATTAAACTGATTTTTTTACACTCTAGAAGGTGCTACCACTCTCTGACTGAGCCTACCCTGAAAAAACTACCCCCAGTGTCAACTCAACTATCTCGAATTTTGCCATCTTCACCTGGGGTCCCAGTGTTCTCAAGGATATGTGCACCTGAAGAACATCATTTCAGGTTTGCTGATGGCCACACCATTACCTCTAACATTGCTTTGTAGAAATTGCTTAAATTTTCTGAGTCTTTATTTAATCATCCATGCAGTGGAAATGGTAACTCAGATTTTTGGTGAGAAAAAACAAAGACACTGAATATACGGAAATGAACCCACCATTATATTTTAATATAGCCAGGAAAGTAAAAAAAGATGAGTTCAGTACCTTAAAAATAATAAGTGCTTCATAAGCATTGCCTGCACTAGTCATAATTATAACTAATTATACAATACTTATCATTACTGATAATAAAGTGAGCCCCATTGTAACCAGAAAACATCTTGCTTATCAACTCTCCATCTCCAGAATCATCAACATGTAATTAGCTGTCATGATGCTCCTACATTTTCATTCCACCAGAAAGTCTCAGAGGCACCCTGATGTCTGGAGACTGTTCTCACTTTTCTTTTTAAGGAAAACTGTGAACCACTGTGACTATGTTTATCAAGGACATGCCACAAGTTGCAGTGAGTGGTAACAGGTTTTAATTTCCTGCTACTGTCCTTCTGGAAACACAAGCTCATTCAGCCCCATGAAAATCAGACAATGCAGAGCTACTGTAGGATGGAAATGAGACAGAAGGAGGAGGACAGAGCAAGAGCCAGGCAGTGCAGGCCGAGGCACTGCAGAGCACACAAAACACTTCAAACATGCATCCACCCTTGAATGCTTTTCAGTGGCATAAAATATTTAAGAAATGGTCTCAGACAGTACATAGTCACGTGCTGCTTCCTGGGGTTCAGAGAATTGTGCAAAGAATAGTAAGAAGGAGTAGCCTAGGTGTGAGTGTGCAGGAAGCAATGGAAAGAGGAGCAGGTACCAGAAGGGGCTGCGTGTGACTCTGTCCAGAGCCAGGCTCAGAGTATAGCAGGCAGCAGCAGTGAGGGAAGGTGTTTGTTTCCTGGAGAGAAAAATACTTAGCTTTATGAGTTATAGCCCAGAATCTCAAGTATTCTAGTAAAAAAAAACAAAACAGTTAGATCAGCTAATTCTTACTAATTCTAAAGCAATTTATTTTTATTAAAATACATTTTATTATTGTGGATAATGCTGCAATAAACATGCGTGTGCAGGTATATTTTTAAAGAGTGCTTTGAGTTCCTCCAGGTATATTTCCAGAAGGGGAATTGCTGGGTTATATGGAAAGTTGAATTTTAGATCTTTTAGAAATCTCCGCACTGTTTTCCACAGAGGTTGTACTAGCTTACACTCCCACAACAGTGTAGAAGCATTCCCTTTTCCCCATATCCTCTCCAGTATCTGTTGTTTTTTGAGTTACTGATGATGGCCATCCTGACTGGAGTTAAGTGATATCTTAGTATTGTTTTAATTTGCATTTCCTTGGTGATTAATAAAGCTGAGCATTTTTTCATGTATCTGTTGACTGGTTAAAGAAAATGTGTTACATATACATGATGGAATATTACACAGCCATAAAGAAAAGCAAAATTATGAGCTTCACAGGAACTTGGATGTATTTATTCTATAATACTCAGTGATTTGTCACAGAAACAAAGATCTGAGTACTATGTGTACTCACTCGTAAGTGGACCCTGAACATTTTTCATAATATTATAAAAAAGGGATTGGCAGTAGTGAGACACGGCCAGGGGAAGGGGATCACATAATATCAACAAGGGTACCCAAACTTTACCTGCATGATGACCACTTATGTTCCTAAACCTGAATTGTACCTTACATCTTTAAGATAAAAACAATAATAACTCTAAAAAATACATTTTGTTAAGATAAATTTCTCATTGCTTACTGAAACCACGTCTTCTCTAGCTCCCGTTGTTTTCCCGTCAATGTTGCCCCTTTGATATCAATAATAGTTTTACTGATACAGGTAGTGGTGGAGTATACATTGTCACTCAGGCCTCAGATGTATTAGCCTGCAAGTACCTGGACCTTCCTCCCTGCAGCCTGAGCCTACCTAATACAGTAGCAGCTCCTTTGACTAGGAAAGTGAATCCTCCCTTTGTTCACAGTAGCATCTAGAATATTCCTGGCATTCCATCAATGTTTTCTACAACTAATTCCATTGTAGGGTTTTGATATTTTTTGTTTGTTGTTTTTTTCCCTGGGTAGCCAAAAATTTTTATGTTTAGAGGGGAAAAAAAAGTACCCTAAAGCAGGCTAGAGAGCCAATTGGAGAAAAGGCAAAAGGAAGAGAAAGCATCTTCTATCTCTTTCCACCTTGCTCTGTTTCTCTGTCTTTCTGTTATAGCCTCTGTCTTCTCTGCCTTACTTTCTCTCCATCACTGTCTCTATCTTGGGTTCTTTCCTTCTTTGCCTCCTTCCTCCTAGTGAGGTAATCCTCTAATGGTGTTCACCGTTAATTGAACAAGAGCCAGTCATCAGTAAAACGTCTCTTAGGCACCCTACAACCATTGGTATTAGAGGAAACTCCAACTGTCCTCATGTGGATAATGATCAGGCAGACTGGGTCAGGTTGCTTTGCTCTGCTGAGTTATCTATACCTCTGGAGCACGCTATGGTAAGAAAGAATGCTACCCCACTGCTGGGAGTCACCTTCAGGGTCCTAAGTCATCTACAGGAGACTGCAGACCCTGTTTGCCTCCACTGGAGACCAAAAAGGTTAGAATCAATCTAGATTATTGCCTGAAAAAGCACGTCAGAAAACATAGCCAACACAAGCTCTCCAGCTTGGCTAAAGGAGCCTTTGTTTTTATTCATTTAAAGTCATAAGTCGGGGAGGGAGAAAAGGAGGAAGGGAGGGAGGGAGGGAAGTAGGGAAAGAGGGAGGGAGGGAAACACATGGCAACACACTGGGTGCCTGGTTCACTATCAGGGAGAGAGAGAGAGCCAGCTAGAAGCTCAAGTTTCACCTGTATACAGCCATCTTTTGTAGTAAATCCTCATTTGTACTCCTCAACTCTAAAATAAAATAACCATTGCCTTGGGCTTCTCCAGCACAATGCTAGACATGGAGAATCCAGAGATAAATGAGACACAGACCCTGCCATCAGACCCTGTGTCTTGTAGGATGACAGAACCATGAACCCTATACAACTAGAAATGCAGGCAGATTGAACTGATGGTCTTTGTGCACACTGCTTACAGTAGTTTGAAAGGTTGCGCCATGAGTTGAAATTATTATATCCATTTATCAGACATTGGGATGAGTACTCATTTTGGCCAAGAAGAAGTTTTGCCATGCCCCTAGTACCTCCCTCTTACACCTAAAAATCCGTCACAACTAACCAGCATAGGGAGACTCTGCAGGTGCACAGAAGAAGGAGAATGCCTAGGGACCTCGACCTGAAGAGCAACTTGGTATGAATTCCCTGGGTTTTTTATTACCTCTCTTCTATCACAGACAGAGCAATCCAGAATCCTCTAACCCAGAGCCACTTACAGGCACAGACAAAAAAGCTCCAAGAGAATCCTATATACCTAACCAAAAGATGAGAAAAAGGACCATCTAATAACAGAAAACCATTTTGGCAGTAACTGCCCTACTAGAGTTAAATTTTAACCAAAAACCTGAAATCTCTCAGTAGGACCAAGGGAAGCTGAACTTCCATTCCACTCCCATCCATGCCCCATATAAACAGACAAAGATACAATTATCCTGCCAGGCTAGGGTCAATGGGATCTACCCAACATCAACAAGACTGAACATGGTGGTTCATGTCAGGACCTCACTACCCTCCTCACCTTGGTCATCAGTGGGGCCCAGTATTGAACTGAGCCTTCGCCCTCTCTTGGCACTGACAAAACAGGAAAAGGTGGTACAGGACAGGTCTAGTCAACACTTTGCTTTTCCCCTTTTGATTATGCAGCAAGACCCAATGAAGACCTGAGCCTCTACCCCATGGGCATCAGTAAAAGGGAATGAGATGATGGGAAAAGTGAAAGGGAACAAACAGGGCTAGTTGGCACTCTGCTTCTTCCTCCCCTTTCCTGATGCTATCAGTATCTAGTAGAAACCTCAGTTTCCAATTCCAGCCTGCAGCAACAAAGCAGAATGAGGCAATGGACAAGGGGGAAGCCATGCAAGCAGCCACAAGAAGCACAACTTGAGAGCCTTTCAGAGAATATCAAGAAAGAAGTAAACCCTGGGACTTACCTCTAGAGGTGCCTGCTGATCTAACCACTAAATTTAGGAATAAACTGTGAAAACGATCTTACCTAAGACCCACAAACGTTGATGGCTAAGAGGCTTTCAGGTGGAATCTATATTCAACCCAATTAAATGACAAACCTGCTGGGTTCCAGGTATGGCTATGTGCTTGAAATATAGAGTAAAAGACCTTTTCTATGCTATTCAGGCTTTCACAGCTCTAAGGATCAGATAAACAAACAATCACTTGAGTACTAGGTGAAGAGTTCTATAATCAAGATTTATACAAGGAAGATCAAGCATGGAAGAAAAACTCATAACCTGGAATAGGGCCTCAGAGAAAGGTTTCTGCAATTTGAGAAAAAAACAAAACTCAATCCTTTAATAGGTTATCAAAAGATTAAATGACTTAGTGAATGAGCAGAAGCTATCAGGTGAAAAGGTAAAGAAAGTTTATAGCCAGACCCTAAACAGGAGATGCTACATGTATGTTTTTCACAGTGATAAAATGATCACTTTTTAAAACAGACATACATTTACCCTTCTAACTGTCCCTTGTGTGTGACTTCCACTGGACACATGCCAAATTTTCCCCTAACTTCTCATTTTCCTGATCCCAAAGAAATCTGACAAGGTATTACCAAGACAATCTGACAAGGTGTTATACTAAGTCTCAACAGAAACCTGGAATCCTCTCTTGCCCATCTGTACTTTGAAAGGTGGGAGAAAAGGTACCTTACTCTTAAACATCCTGAACTTCTGACACTAAGCCATCTCATTCCTCTGGGAGACCAAAAAGCCTTCTATTGAGGTCTGGATTCCAGCTTACATGGTCTATGTCCCCAGTCCACCTCTTCCAGCTTATCTTCCTTGGCCCTTTAATGCTGGGCCCTAGGGGAATTTCTGCAAGGCACAGAAGAAAAAAAAAGACTAGAGACAAGGCCTAAATTCTAGAAGTCCTCTAATCTGTGCCATTGATCAAGTAAATCTTACCTTGTGTTTGAGATCTCTCTTGCTCAAACAAAAGTCTGCACATTTTTCACAGAGCATTCTGTCACTTAATGAAATTCTGAGTTCATTACAACTTGTCACCGAAAATGAATTTAGACAATGACTGAACAACTTCCTGGAGAAATGACAGTGCATGTGTCCAAGCCTTTAAGAGGCAATTGTGTGTGGTCATACAGAGCTTTATGGATTGGCATGTGGATAGGGAAAGAGGCACTTGTCACTTTCTCTGTCTCACCTACTGCCATGACCCACTTGGAAAAAACGAAATGATGAGCATAAGGCATCGTCCAAGCACAAAGGAAGAGTCAACACTATTTGCCTTCACTGGGGATTCTCTAAAAGTGTATGGTCAGAAATATAGCACCTAGAATGCATATATATATCTGCATATGGTTTTATGTATCATATTATATATTATTTTTATCTGTTTTTCTTGCCTCTAAAATTATTAGAATAATAGCACCTTTCCCCTATGATCTTTATAACAATTGCAAGTGCTCTGAACTGCTAAGGATAATGGTGGAACATAACAGTTTCTCAAATAAGTGCTGCTGCTGTTATTTTTGGTACTGCCAGTTTTATGCAATAATAATCTACTTATTATTAAAACTATTGTTAGAATTGAATGAAATGATGAATCTGACAAATCTAGCACAGTGCCTGACACATAGTGGGCACTCAAAAAAATTAAATTATTTATTTTGGGTTTGAAGCTTCACAGAGTTTGAAGAAATGATAGGAAGTCCTCCATAGTCAGAGAATTCAAGACAGTACATAGATGATATTTCCAAGAAGTGAAATTATGATACAATTATAAACAACTCTAATGAGAGAGGAAATTCTGTTAGGATAAGAATTGTAGTTTCACCAAGAACTTTCTGACAAGCTCAGATTACAAAAGACCAAGGATAAAAAATATGGACAGAAGGATATATGAGCAAGGAGAAACATAAAACAGGCGTACAACAACCCTGTGGGGATGTGGTGTGTAGGACTGAACCTCAACAAACTGATATTCTCAAACATGCTACAAACAGCCTACAGACACTTTGAAGCCTCATCTAAAGTAAGCCATTGAATAAGGAAGATGTAGGAATCTGCTTGGATGGATACAGTCTATTATTAACCTAGGAGAGGACCATGGCAGAATTCTGCATACACGTCCTCTTTTTTTTTTTTTTAACATATTTTTTATTTTAAAATTGTGGGGAACAGTTAAGGGTTAGGTATACAAATATGCATCGTTCAGGCACCCTTGTTGATAAGGGGTGTCCCCTCCCATCCCCAGACAGATATTGACTCCCATTAATCCCACCACTCTTGCCCTCTCTGTCCCCCCCACATAGATTCCCACCACTGTCAATCCTTTTCTTATAGTATTATGATAGATGTTCAAGGTCCACTTACGAGTGAGAACATATAATACTTAGATCTTTGTTGCTGTGAAAGATCACTCAGTATTATAGACTCTAGTTCCATCTTTGTTGCTGCGAAATTCATGATTTTGTTCTTTTTTATAGCTGCGTAGTATTCCATCACATATAT
Source organism: Carlito syrichta (assembly GCF_000164805.1). Lineage (NCBI taxonomy): Eukaryota > Metazoa > Chordata > Mammalia > Primates > Tarsiidae > Carlito > Carlito syrichta. The sequence continues at coordinate 351,656 of NW_007076497.1, read as the reverse complement.
GTACCACATTTTTAAAATCCAGTCCTCTTTTGATGGACAGCATGGTTGGTTCCAGATTCTTGCTATTGTGAACAATGCTGCGATGAACATACATGTGCAGGTATCTTTTTGATACAGTGTTTTGAGTTCTTCAGGGTATATTCTCAGTAGGGGGATTGCCGGATCGTATGGGAGGTCGATATTTAGAGCTTTTAGGAATAGCCACACTGCTTTCAACAGAGGTTGCACTAGTTTACACTCCCATCAGCAGTGTAGAAGTGTTCCCTTTTCACCACATCCTTTCCAGCATCTGTTATTTTTTGAGTTATTGATAATGGTCATTCTGACTGGAGTTAGGTGGTATATCAGTGTAGTTTTAATTTGTATCTCCTTGATGATCAGTGAGGTTGAACATTTCTTCATGTGTCTGTTGGCTACTCATATGTCTTCTTTTGTGAAGTGTCTGTTCATATCTTTTGCCTACTTTGTAATAGGGTTGTTTGTTTTTTTCTTTTCAGCACATTTGAGTTCCTTGTAGTTCTGAGATGTTAGGCCTTTGTCAGACATGGAGTTGGCAAATACTTTTTCCCAGTCTGTGGGCTGTCTCCCTGCTCTCTTGATGGTTTCTTTGGTTTTGCAGAAGCTTGTCAGTTTAATGAGGTCCCACTTGTTTATCTTATCTATTATGGCCCATGCGTTTTGGGTTTTGTTCAGGAATTGGATGCCAGTTCCAATTCCCATAAGGATGTCTCCTGCATCTTCTAAGGTTCTTATGGTTTGAGGTTTTACATTTAGGTCTCTGATCCATTTAGAGTTAATGTTTGCATATGGGAGTAGATAGGGGTCTTGTTTGAGTCTTCTGCATGTGGTCAGCCAGTTTTCCCAGCACCGTTTACTGAATAGGTTCTCCTCTCCCCAGTGGTAGGTGGTGGAGGCTTTGTCGAAGATGAATTGGTTGAGAAATTCAGGTTTTGCTTCTGAAATCTCAATTCTATCCCATTTGTCTATATGCCTGTTGTTCCTGTACCAATACCAAGCTGTTTTGATTATTGTAGCATTATAGTAAAGTTTGAAGTCTGATAATATGATACCACCTGCTTTGTTTTTGGTTTTGTTTGTTTTGTTTTTTTTTTTGCTGAGGATTGTTCTGGCTATTCTTGGTCATTTGTGTTTCCATATGAATTCCTGTATTGTTTTTTCTAGCTCTGAGAAGGATGTTGCTGGTAATTTGATGGGTATTGCATTAAATCTGTAGATTCCCTTAGGTAAGATGGTCATCTACACAATGTTGATTCTTCCAATCCATGAGCATGGGATATTTTTCCACTTGTTTGTGTCATCACAAAAAATCAATGAAACAAAAAGCTGGCTCTTTGAAAGGATAAACAAGATCGATGGTCTCCTAGCTAGACTGAACAAGAAAAGGAGAAAAAAAGCCCAAATAAACACAATCAGAAACACAAAAGATGAAGTCACATCTGACCCTGAAGAAATACAAAAGATCATTAGGGACTACTATGTACACCTGTATGGAAACAAACTTGAAAACCTTAAGGAAATGGAGGATTTCCTGACATCACACAACCTACCTAGGTTGAAACAAGAGGAAATTGATATCCTAAATAGACCAATAACAATCAAGGAAATTGATTATGTAATAAGAAAACTACCTCCAAAAAAAAGCCCTGGACCAGATGGCTTTCCAGCAGAATTCTATAAGACATTCAAGGAGGAGCTGATACCAATCCTACTGAAAGTATTCCAGGCAATTGAGAAAGATGGAATTCTCCCCAAATCATTTCATGAAGCTAACATCACATTGATACCCAAGCCAGGTAAAGACCCAACAAAGAAAGGGAACTACAGGCCAATATCTTTGATGAACATAGATGCTAAAATTCTCAACAAGATCCTAGCAAACCAGATTCAACAAGACATCTCAAAAATCATCCATCATGACCAAGTAGGCTTCATCCCAGGGACGCAAGGTTGGTTCAACATTCGCAAGACAATAAATGTAATTAAATACATCAACAGACGTCAGAACAAAAACCACATGATTATATCATTAGATGCAGAAAAAACTTTTGATAAAATCCAGCACCCTTCTTGATAAACACCCTCGAACATCTAGGCATACATGGAACATACCTCAAAATAGTAAAAGCCATCTATGAGAAACCTACAGCTAGCATACTCCTAAATAGACAAAAATTGGAAGCATTTCCCCTGAAAACTGGAACAAGACAAGGATGTCCACTCTCTCCCCTCCTGTTCAATATAGTATTGGAAGTCCTGGCTAGAGCAATCAGAAAAGAGAAGGCAATCAGGGGTTTCCAAATAGGAAAAGAGGAAGTCAAGTTATCACTCCTTGCAGACGGCATGATTGTGTACCTTGAAAACCCAAGAGAATCTGTCAAAAGACTCCTTACATTGATAAAGGACTTTGGTGAAGTTTCAGGGTATAAAATAAATGTGCAAAAGACAATCACATTTCTTTACACCAATGCATACAAACAGAAACCCAAATAAAAAGCACAATCCCATTCATAATAGCCACAAAGAAAACGAAATACCTTGGCATCTTCCTAACCAGGGACGTGAAAGACCTTTACAATGAAAACTACAAAACATTGCTCAAAGAAACATGTCCTCTTCTTACCATTTCTTTAGTCAGTGAGAGAGATCTGCAAACTGTATAGGCCAAAGCAAACATTTCAAGTGGAAGATTATATCATCAGATAAAGAAGGAAACGGAAGGAGCCCTGTGCTCAAATTCAATGAGCAAAAGTATGCAGGGGACCAAGAATGACCATAGGCCAGTGGTGCACAGCAGAGACTCTAGAGGTTGGTGTAAGGTCTTCCACTTTTACTCCCAGTAATATAAGCACTGTTTTGAGCAGAGAAACATCAGTATCTGATCTGAGCATTTAGGGGATTGCCATGGCCTCTGTGTTGCAAAGAAATGGAAGGAGGACAAGTGGAGAAGCCAAGAGTTCAGTTAAGGTTATGCTATAATGCTTCAAGTTAGAAAGCAAGGCAGATGGACCAGAAGGTAATAAGTAAAAAAGAAATAAAAACACCTAGACATATTTTTAAATATTTTATTATAAAATTTTCAAACATATTAAAAAAAGACAGGAACACAAAAGTAGAGCGAGGATGCATCAAAAAAACTTTAGCTCTTGGTATATCTTGCTTTTTCTACACTCATTTTGCCCTACTCCCTCTGGGTCAGTAAGAAGCAAATACTAATCCATAACTAATTAAATATGTATCTATAAGAGTTTGACTTTTAAAACATAACCACATTGCCATCTTACCTCTAAAAAACAGCAATTATTCCTTAACAGCATCAAATAGCTAATCAGCATTCAAATTTACTCTATTGTCTCATAATTTATGTTTTTACAATTTTTCTCTTTTTGGGAGGGTGAGAATCAGTATTCAGAAAAGGTCCATGCACTGCATTCTTTGATGTCTCCTGAAGTTTTATAATCTAGAGATTTCTCTTTCCCTTTTTTATTTTTCTTAAATTCATTTTTGAAGAAACTACGTTTTAGTACTGTAGATTTTCCCCACATTCTAGATTTTGCTGAATGCATCCTGTTGTTAACATATTTGTCTCCTATATGTCTCATAAACTGGCAATTTGATTTAAATTTTTGCTCAGATTCCATTTGACTTTTTTGGCAAGAAAACGTCATAGATGGTGATATATGCTTTCATTGGAAGGTGCTTACTATCTGATTTGCTCACCCTTTTTGTTACATTAAGATCAAGCAGTGGATACCGATGTTGTTACCCCGGACCATTATGAATTTCCTCCTCAGCTTTTCACTTGATTTTCTTAGTAAACAGCAAGAAACATTGCATCAATCCATTATTTCATGCAGGGTTACAAACTGGTGGTATTATAATATTATCAATCTCTTGTTAGCTTGTCTGCTATAAAGTTCTAAAAGAAAAAATTTTCCTTACCAACTATTTGATTACCTTCAGGTATGCAATTTAAACAGAAAAAAGCAGACAAATGCTTATTTCTCTTATTTTTACTAGTTTTCAGAATAATTTGTTGTTTTCCTAGTGTCCTCCAAAAGCAACCAATGTGGTCTTTGTTTTTTGCATCATTATGAACTCACAGATTTAAAATACTTGATGTATTTTAATGCATTGTTATAATTATCTTTAAATCAAACTTTTGACATAATTATAAATTGCATACAGTTATAAGAAATAATACAGAGAGATACCATATGCCATTTATCCAGTTATCCTCAGTGATAGCATCCTGCATAACTATAGTAAAATATCTCAACCAGAACAATGCAGTGAAGATAGAGAACATCTTCACTACCACAAGGATTTCCTATGGTTTCCTTTTATAGCCACACTCATTGACCTCCTACCCCTACTCCCTCCTTAAGCCCTGGCATTCATTAATGTAGTTTTCTTCTCCATGATTTATTATCTCAAGCAAGTTATACGAATGGGATAACATAATAGGGAAATATTGAAGATTGACTTTTCTCATCTAGCATAATTCCCTAGAAATTCATGCAGATTGTTGTGCACAGTCCTTTTTGTTGAGTAGTATTCCATGGTATATATGTGCTTCAATTTATTTAAGCATTCACCTTTTGAAAGATATCTGGGTTGTTTCTAGTTTGGAGTTATTATTAATAGAGCTTCTATGAACACTTGTGTCTAGATTTTTGTGTGACAAATTTTTGTATGACTCATTTTTCTGGGATAAATAACTAGAAATATGATTGCTGGTTCCTGTGATAGTTGTGTGTTCATTTTTTAAAGAAATTGCCAAACTGTTTTCAGAATGGCTGCACCATTTTATAATCCCACCAGCAATGTATGAGTGACCAAATTTCTTCAAATCCTCACCAGCATTTGTTTTCTTTTGTGTCTATGGATGTCTAAATTGTTCCAGCACCATCTGTTGAAAAAAAATTATCTTACTACCATATAATTACTTTTACACCATTGTTGAAAACCAGATGGTCATTTTTGTGTGTTGTGTTTCTAGGTTTCCTACTCTGTTTCATTTACCCATATACATGTTCTTCCACCAATATTACACAGAATTGTAGCTATATAACAAATCATAAAACTGGATAAATTGATCTCGCTCACTTTATTCTTCTTTTATAAAATTATTTCAGTGTTTTAGTCCTTTGTCTTTTATAAAAAATTTTAGAATAATCCTGTCTAAAGCTACAAAAAAATTCTGATATCTTATAAGTAATTGCATTAAAGTTGTACATCAATTTAGGAAGAATTGACATCTTTATTATGCTGAGTCTTCCAATTGATGAACATAGCATATATCTCCATCTGTTTAGATCATTGGTTTCTTTTATCAGCACTTTGTACTTTATAGCATACAGTACTAGTGCATGCTTTGTCAGATCTGTACTTAAGTATTCCTCTCTCTTGAGCAAATATATACAGAATTTCATCTTAAATTTTGGTGTCTACATGTTCCTAGCTATCATATAAAAATATAGCTAAATTTTATATGTTTATCTTGTATTCTGTGACTTTGCTAAACTCAGTTCCAAAAGTTTTTGTAGATTTGGGGGAACCTTCTATGTAGACAATCACATCATTGCTATCTAAATAAGATATGGTTTTATTTCTTCCTATCTGGTCTATACAATTTTGCTTCCTTTTCTTGCTGCATTAAATTGACTAGAACTTCCAGAGCTATGTTTAATAAGAGTAGTGAGAGCAGATATTGTTATCTTATTCTTGAACTTAGGAAGAAAGAATCCAGTCTTTCACCATTAAATAAAATGCTTTGAAGCTGTTCTTAAAAAGTTGAATAAGAGTTTCATCTATCTTTGTTTCTCTGGAGTTTTAAACTCATTAATAGACATTTAATTTGTTACATACTTTTTCTATCTCAATTGATATGGTCATATGATTTTTCTTCTCTGCTAATCTCTTAATTTGGTGTGTTTAGACCATTTACATTAAGTGTAATTGTGAATTCCTTAGGGCTTAAGTCTTTTCTTTTCTTTTTGTTTTTTTTTCTGCTGCGTTTTTTTCCCTGCCTTCCTATGAGATAATTGAACATATTTTAGAATTCCATTTGGATATATTGATAGTATTTTAGTATATCTTATTTCATAGCTGTGTAAGTGATTGCTCCAGGTAAAATATCCCTATATTTATATCTATTCATATATATATGTGTGTGTGTACATATAGATATATATTCTTCACTGTTTACTCACTGACATTTCACCAGTTTGAGAGAAGCATAGGAATCTTATATTCCTTTATATTTCTTTACCTTGCCATGCAGTCTCACTCGGCTTCTTGAATTTATAACTTTATGCTTCTTGCCAAATCTGAGAAGGTTTAGCCACTATTTATTTAAGTAGTTTTTCTTGTTTCTTTTCTTTTCTTTCATTTATTTATTTGTTTAGTCAGAGTCTCACTCTGTCGTCCAGGCTAGAATGCAGTGGCACACTCACAGCCACTGCAGCCTTGACCTACTGGGCTCAGGCAATCTTTCCACCTCAGCCTTCCAAGTAGTTGGAACTACAGGTGAGAGCCACCACACCGGGCTAATTTTTTTTTTTTTTTCTTTTGTAGAGACACACTTTTGTTAAGTTGCCCAAGCTGGTCTCGAAATCCTGGGCTCAGTCAATCCTTTCACCTCAGCCTTCCAAAGTGCTGGGATTATAGGCGTGGGCCATTGTACCTGGCTATTTAAGTAGTTTTTCAATCACATCTTATTCCTACTTTTGAGATTCAAAGACATATCAAATCTTTTGTTATAGCCCCACAAGTCTCTGAAATTACTGCTTTATTATTATTTTTATTTTTTATTTTATTTTATTTTTTTGAGTTGGAGTCTCACTCTGTCACCCAGACTGGAGTGCAGTGGCCACTCCCGACCACCGCAGCCTCGACCTCCTGGGCTCCGGTGATCCTTTCGCCTTAGCCTTCCAAGTAGCCGGAACTACAGGCACGCACTACCACGCCCAGCTAATTTTTGATTTATTGTAGAGATGAGGTCTCCCCAAGTTGCCCAGGCGGGTCTCGAACCTGCGGGCTCAGGCAATCCACTCACCTCAGCCTCCCCTCCCAAAGTGCTGGGATTACAGGCTGAGCCACCAAGCCCGGCTTATTTCTTATTATCTTTTACTGTATTCACTCTCTGTTGTTTCTCATTACTGCCACATGGCAGAGAAGTTCAGGTTTCCCACTCTGTCTTTACTGACACATGAGAAGAGCTGTTCATTACTATTGGACATATTTAGCAGCTCTGGATCTCTACTAGGCCTCTACTGATATTAGAGAGATGAAGTTTTCCTCATATGGCCTCTACTAACTTTATGGACTTAGAGCAAGGATGACCACTGCATGGTCATGAAAGCCCTAACTCCACCAAGTCTCCTCTCACACCACCCCAGCAAGTAGAACAAGTGAGGATTACCTTGTTATTACCAGGTGAGTATGAAAGTCAGGCTCTCTATGTTCTTTCCACTAACACTACATGAAGAGCAGTGGTCACTTCCACCTGGTGTAGATGAATATCCTGTTTCTTGTTGGGCTTTCTCTGTGAACATCCTAGTGAGGATGTTGGGCAAGAGTAGAACTCTAGGCTGCCCACTTGATCTTTTCTAGTGTAAGTGAGAGTGAGGATACACTTTTTCTGTGGTGTTTGACTAGAATATAGTGGTTATTTTTCAAGAGTTTTTGTCTCCCAGGTTGCTCCTTCTTAGTCCCTTGCCTACAAAGAGCAGGATTTGGGGGAGGAGAGGCTTTTTTGCCTGTATTCATTGGTTCTTTCAAGTTATTATCTTCTTGGGCTTCAAATATAGGATAAATGAAGCAAAAAGCAAACTTATGGAACTCATGCCAGTGTTATTTCTTTGGTCCTGAAGTCACCAGCTTGCCTACCTTCTTCTCTCTACCTTTTAGATACATATATGATATACATATATGTATGTATATATGTAAATGTTTTATATATACCTGTATAAAAATACTACTTTTTAGTTGTGCTTAGCAGAGGCAATAGGGAAAAATACATCTATTATATACTCCTAGAGGCAGAAGTCTGTTTTTTTTTTTTATTTGTTTTGTTTTTTTATGCTGAGAATGCCCAATATTTGGCCAAAGGGAGCATATTCAAGTGGGTTCCTGTCTCCTTTTGATATTATCTTAACAGTCTTTGTTTGATAGCTTTTTCATTTTCTGGCATAGTAAGGTGCTCCAGGCTTACTATCTAACTACTTGTTTAAAACTGTTTGTAAGCCGGGCTCAGTGGCTCAGCCTGTAATCCCACGCCTTTGGGAGACTGAGGTGAGTGGATTGCCTGAGTCCGTGGGTTCGAGACCCGCCTGGGCAGCAAGACCTCATCTCTACAATAAATCAAAAAATCAGCCGGGCGTGGTAGCACATGCCTGTAATTCCAGCTATTCGGAAGGCTGAGGTGGAAGGATCGCCAGAGCCCAGCAGGTCGAGGCTGTGGTGTGCGGGAGCGGCCACTGCACTCCAGTCTGGGCAATAGAGTGAGACTTCAACTCAAAAAAAACCCAAAAAACTGTGTGTAAATGGATGTGTTTTAAAACAGTAATAATGCTATTACTCACAACATGACTTTGAAAACTGGTTTAAGGTGAGGTGGATTTTTTTGAATTTTTATTTTGTGCTATAGATATAGCACACAAATTATTTTTAAATCCCTTTGAGATAATTTCATTTTGTATAGTTATATCAAAAAAATTATAAATGTGATACACTTTCAAGTTTATTCATTTTATTTTTCTTTTGAATTTTAGGATCACTTCAGTTTCACTTAAATATAATTTTATTGTATAATTATATAGAATATTATTTATCTATCATGCCCAATATACAAAATAAGACATATTTAGAGATGTCTATGTTCTATCTCTGTTCCCTCCAACCAATTTTCTTTCTGTTCCACTGACTTGCAGTGTTTATTTCATTGTGTAAAATAATTATTATAAACAATAGAGCCTATTTTTGGATCTTTTATTCTATTTTATTAATCTTTTATGCTATTCATCCACCAATCCTTATTGTTTTACACATAAAAGTTTTATAACAGATTCTAATATTTTGTTGAGCTAACTCCCTTCCTTGTTATTCTTTTTTCAGAAGAGCTTCTCTTGTTTGTTTTTCTAAATAAATTTATAATTGACTTATCTAGTTTTTGAAAGAAATTTAATGATACTTGGAGAGGATATTTTATTAAGTATACAAATTAGATTATGGCTATATTTTGAATATATGGCCACCAAACTTTCCAGAGAGACCAGGTGTGAAGCATAAGAGAACAAGAACAAGTAAGAATAATCCCAAATTATTTGACCTGAGGAAACAAAAGAATAGAGTAGCCATCCATGGACATAGGGGAAATTATGGTAGCAGCAGGATTAGAAGCAAGATTTTGAGTTTAATTTTAGATATGTTAAGTTTGTGAGGCCTACTCTATGACTAGTTAGAAATGTAAGTGGACAGCTGGTAGGCAATTGGAAACCTGAGTCCGAAATTCAAGGTAGAGAGTACAGTTGGAGATGTAAAGTTTGGAGTCACTATCTAGAAAGTGGTGTCTAAAACTCTGCACTTGGTTGATACCATCATGGGAAGGAGTATGGAGAGAGACTGAACTAGGCCAAGAGGACAGTTGTGACACTCTTGTTCTTTGGAAAGCAAAGTAAAAGAGAAACAGAACAAGAAGCCCAGAAGAATGCTGAATCAAAGTTAAAACTGCATTGGCTCAAGACCTCTGTACACAGAGAAAGAGTGGTATACTAGTTCACAGACAGGGGAACAAGAAAAAAAAAGCCAGAGATAGGTTGACTTGGGAATATGAAGTCTAAGCAGAATCAAGACTCACAAAGCTTACAGTTTAGGCCTACACATCCAGAGGCCGTGTAGATACAAGATATGGGCAGTGTTTTGCACTCATAATTTTCTTCAGGAAAAGACGTCCTTGGGAGGCAGTGCCTTGGTGATTATTACATATTACAGAGCTTACAGAGCTACTTGTCTTAAGGTTCTTTGTTGCTCTCAGCACAAGCAGCCAGAGTAAAGATATGAGACTTACATATAACCAATCAGATACCTCTATTCAGGTCTTTGACTTTGGAGGAAGTGATAGAAAGATAAAGGGATGTTTAGGGTACACTCTCTGGTTGTCTTAATTGTAGAACGAATCTACTGGAAGTATAGGAGTTTCATAAAACCTAAGAGGATGAAGATCAAGGCTTGGAAAATGGCAAGGCCTACATAACTCTTGAGGGTCAACAAGCAGAAAATATGGCATCTCTGTCACACAACATTTGGTAAGGACATCCTCAAGCTACAGCCCCCAAGGGAAATGATCACAGTTGCTGGGATTCACCCTAAACATCCCTTTATCTTTCTATCACATCCTCCAAAGCCAAAGACCTGAATAGAAGTATCTGATTGGCCATATGCACGTCTCATATCTTTACTCTGGCTGCTAGTGCTGAGAGCAGAAAGCTCTTACTTTGCTTTCTATTGTGGACACTGTAGTACTGCAATATACTAATAATATGTGTAATGAAGGATTCTGGAAAAATAAGAAAGGATGAAATGCTGTACTGTCAAAAATTAAAAGACAAACTTTCATCACACGTGGTAAAAGAATTTGTAGATGTGATAAATATTAACCAGTGAACTCGGAGGAACTTACAAGAGTAAGGAGGAAATAAGCCTGGAGACCAAAGACACAATTTGAATCCTAATTTCTCAAAAGCAGTAAAGGTGAATTCTAGAAACTACCAGTTCATAAACTTAGGGTTGGTAGCAAAAATTGGATTTCAGTAATCAAGGCTGAAAAGAATCAAAATCAGGAAGGGAGTTGGTCAGGCAATATTCTAAAAGAGCATATATATTAAATGGATGATCTCTTACCAGTGAAACATTGTAATGTACAAGAGCCAAAACAATAAAAGGGACAAAGTAACTGGAGCAAATAAGAAATTTTGTATGCAATTGTTCTCTTAGAAAATACAATTTAGCGTAGAGTCCAAAATTTAGTAGTGTAAGAAAGACCATATAGTTCAATTGCCTCAGATGACAGGGATGTTAACTTTAAGCCCAGAAAAAGGGACTTCCCAAAGTACTTACCGCCAAATAGTGGTTAAAATGAAATTAGCACTCATGATTAACTCTCTCAAAATACTTAAAAACTGCCCCAAAGTGCCTTTAACTTGGTATCCATTCTTAAGAAAATACTTCGATGAATCTTAGGGAAGTATATGTTTAATAGGTGCCAATAGCATTATACAACTGCTAAAATATTAACACAAATTTAGCCTGCAGAACAAGAAACACAAAGTTCAGAACTAGAAAAAAAAATGGTGCAGCATCCTCTATCCCAGTCAGCCACCCTTGGAAGACTGTGCTGGTTTGCATCAATCGCATTTAATAAGAATTCTAGCTACTAAGAATGCTGAAAGAGCCAATCCTGCAAGATGAATCCTGAGTGGCTAACCAAACCTAATAGAGCCAAGCTGTCCTTTGCTGGCTTGAGGTCACACACATACTCGGTATCCCTGTAACCTCCCACCCTCCCCCTAACTCCCCCACTTGACTTTGGGACTTTCATAGTTGTCTGTTCCTGTTCCTATCACTTGAATCAACCAATAGACTGTGACCGGTGTCAACCAATCAGAACTCATCAAGTAATTAGAACTAAGCAAGTGTGCATCCCTCATTTGCACAAGCAAACCAGAGTAGGAACCTGGGAGGAAACTTTCTCTATAAAACACAAATCATCGTTTTGTTTTATCCAAACGTACCTTTGCACCGAAGGCTGAGTCTCCCCGGTTTGCACACTGCTCACAGAAATAAAGTCTTTTAACCTACTACTTCTTTCTCAGTAGTTTTGTTAACACCAGCCCAGGGGAATCCAGAGGTGGGATGGTGAAGGTTCTGAAACATGACTACAGAAAAGGTTGAAGGAAAAGTGAATGGGAAAAGAGCAGCTAAAGGAAGAGGTGGTAGCTGCTCTCCAATCTATCAGGAACGCTTGGGAGAAGGAGGAGATGTTTTCTGGGTTGCCCTAATTGCCCTGATAAACAGAACTAGGACCACGAAGCAGAAGTTTCAGAGAAAAGATGTGCCACTACGGGGGAGCGTGGGCCCCCTATCGGTGGAGCTGTGTAAGTAAGGACAATCTCATCTACTTAATCCATCAGTGGGGGATGCCGCGGCAAATAATATAAGATTCCTCTCAACTCCTAGTTTTTTATGAATGCTATTACTTTCCTAAACCAGACATTAATTTTTTTCTATCAGATATTAATTTCTTTGAAATTAAGCTCATTATAACGTCTCAGAAAGAAATGACCCTGTCTTACATTCTCACAGTGCCTAGAACAATGGAAGATATACAAAAAATGTTCAATCAATACCAGCTGACTGATAGAGCCTTTGATATTCTTTTCTATTCCTCCTCCTTCTGCCACAATTATTGATCCTGGTCCACTAACTGCTGAGCAGCAAAGAAAAATTGTTACACACACATGCATGGTATTATAAGGATATCTTCAAGGAAATAGAAAAAAGGATGGAGAAATGGGTTTTCAAATTTGCATACTTGTGCAGAATAACATTTTAACATACATGGTTTTTGGAGAAAAAAAGTTAATTCTGGTTCATATTTTTATACACAAGATCACACACAGAAAAGCCTGGCATCGTTCCTGTACTTATCTCTTTCGCTCCCCTTATTTTTTTTCTACAGTCATTTTTTTCTACAGCCATCTTTTAACATTGAGATGCATGGTACTACAATAAGATGAAAAGAGGTTTAATTTGGAGGGCTGGGGAGAGAGTGGGTGAGGGCAATTTATGGCAGAGCTTCTGGCTCAAATATTGAGTCTAATCCTGACTGTCTCTTGTGTGATTGTGGGTTTGAAAAAATGATTTCAATGCTGAGCCTCAATTTCCTCAATTGTAAACAAGAAACGATATTGCTTACCTCTACAAGTTGTCAGTAGGATTAACACAGGGTCTAAAAAAAAATCATAGGTACTTGTTAAAATTATTTCCCTTGCATTTGCCTCTAATTCTCCTCCAACTCACAGTTGTTCCATAAAATTTCAAAGGCCTTTGCTCTGTAGACATTTTTACTTCCAATATCACTTGGGAAGTTCTAACTTTAGCCAAGAATGAAAATTGCATGTTAATTCACTTTCCAACTCTATTCAATTGGTAGTGATTGTTCAGAGCACTATTCCAAAGGCTTTTAAGGCATCCAAGGCATTTCAGGAAGAAACAAGAGCCCTGGGATATTTACAGTGAATACCAAAGGAGAAAGTGGCAACAAGAATGCTATATATTTGCTATCTCTGCCTCAGAATTAAAGATGAAGAAAACTAATTATGAAAAACTCTGGATAAGAAGTCTAAATTTGCATTATGATTAATTTATTTCAATTACTTTGCTTTCATTTTTCATAACTATAAAAATGTGGAGATAATAAAATTGATGAAGATGATGACGATGATGACAATGATGACACCTGCCCTATGTGTCTCACTGAAACAATGAGTGTGGAAGTTTTTGGAAAGCCAAAGGCCATAAGCCAATGCCAAGAACAGGGAACCATCAGGTGGTCACTCTAATGCATATTGGTAGTGAGGACCCAGATGAGGGGCTCTGGGTAACTAGGAGCCCTAAAAGGAAAGGATAGAGAGACTGTAAGGGCAAAGAAGACAGGAATCAAATAGTTTTACCTTCTCAATTTGCATAGCGGTATCCTTTAGCAAGCACACCTCTTTAACCTGAGATGTTGAAAAATCATGCAAAATAAAATCAAGGGCATTGCAAAAGGAAGCATATCACTGCTTAATTAATGCACTGCTTCTCTATTCTTCTCTGCTCTCGTAAAGAGGGAAGCAGGTGTGTGAGACCTGAAGCTTCTGGAACTGTTCATCATCTCTAGGGACATTGCTTTTCTTGCTTAGAGAATTAGGAGACCTGGTGGTGGGCCATTCCTTTTAAGGGAAGAGTTAAAGCTTGGGAAAGCTATTTCTGATAAATGGTGATAAGGGGTCGATTATTCAAAAGATTTCATATTTTCAAAGTTCCAGCAATTTATGAAGCACCCAGCTATGGGGGTTGAAAAGGTGAACAGTGTTTGCTAAATGTGAGATTCAAAGAGATTTCATTTGAAGGTGAATTGGGTGCAGGTTTGATGAAAAAGTTGGTATTTGGTGTAAGGAAACACATCTTAGGCCAAAAGACCTCCCATGAATATGGTGCAGAAAGTTTTCCCCATCTGAATTCAGTGAATCTAGGAAGTATCCATAGTGAGAATGGGCATGTGTATGAGCATGTATGTGAATATGTATTTCTCTATGTGCAGATAGATGTGTGGGGGTGGTGTGGGAGACAGGAGACGAATGGTGTAGCGAAGCCCTAGTGAGAAACAGGGGACTTGGACAACACCTTCAAGGGGCTGATTGGGTTCACCAGAAATCCCAGGAAACAGCAAAACCAGGAAACAGCAAAAGTAAAGGACACTAAGGGTCTCTGAGTCCATTGGTATTAGTACACTCTTTGCAATAGCATTCATACAACTGATCTGTGATTTGATTTATTGTCTCTAGTTATAGTTACAATACATGGCAGTTCGAAATTATTTAAACAGGTAACCCCTCTCTTGGCTTTCCAGTGTCTGCTCATGTGCCACATTTTTCTAGCTCCTTCCTTTCAGTCTTTGGAGAGCTCTTGTCTCTCTCTTGCATCCACCCCACCCTTTCTAGTTACATCGTTCACTAAATCACATTTCTTTTCCTTTTGCAAGTTTTCTGATTGTCTTTCTGTGGCATCAGGGATTAACCTTGCCCAAAAAAATATTTGGTCCCCGATGAGCTACTGGGAGCTAACCTCATAGCCCATAGAATGTTCTGTTTGAGAAGACCATCTGAAAACAGGTCCAGTGAAATGGCATAGGATACATACCATGAAGGCTGCCCTGCCCGTAGGCTCCTAAACCATCTGTCTGTCTCTTATGTTCTTCTTTGCTCTCTAAGGACTATCTCAGACACCAAGGTTCAAATGAGTGTTTGTGAATTCTGGTTCATACTGTCATGTATGACATGCCAGGAATTGTGCAATGTTTAACTTACTCCTTGCAAGAACCCTGAATGTTAAGTCTCACAATGCCTGCTTTACAGTAAAAAATCTGAGGCTCAGAAAGGTCAAATAATTTGTCTAAAACTACAGTTGATGTGGCAAGTCTTGGATTGGGAGTCAGGTCTAGCCAAGTTCAAAGTCTGAACTCACAGTCAATAGGCTGGATAGCTTTATATAAGACTCCCATTCAACTCTAAACTTGCAAATCGTTATTACATTGAATTCCAAGAAGCTGGCTTGTAAGAATGGAAAAGGGCCAGATATGCTTAGTCTCTCTGTTTCAAGAATAAGGTAGTTAAGGTAGTCAGTTTGTTCCCAATTCACCATCCAGGAAGAATTTGTCTGCTAAGGGTAACAAGTTATCCAGAGAGTCAGACTTCATTATCCAATGATCAAAACTCCCCTGGCATCATTCTAGGAGATTTATGTGGGGTGTTGCTCCACATTGCCATCTTCTTTGGGAATCTCCCACTTAGAGTCCCTACCAGGCCTCAGACCACTCATTTCCATTTTGCCACAGGTGTACTCCTAAAAATATCAAGTCCATTAAAATGGACTGGCATCACACTAGAGAAAGTATACATGAAGGTGGAGGGAGAGGAGAGAAAGAGATAGAGAAAAATAATTTTAGTCACATAGAAGATTCCTAACACTGACCTGCTAGATAAGGAGATAAGTCCTCAGTGGCCTTGAGATGGCTCATAAGAAACTACTGGGTCCCAGTCTCCATCGTTTCCTGAACATCTCTGAGAATGCAGGTATCTCACCAAGCTAAGCGTCCTGCTCATCTTTAAAGTGACTATGTTTTATAAAGTTTGGCTCCTAGAGACAAATCAACAACTTCATCTCATACGTAAAGAAAGCGTAGTCAAACACTAGAGGAAACACAACTGGATCTGACTGATTGACAAGTGTGTCGTTTTCTAATGAAGAGATTTTCCAAGTTTATATTTTGTCACACAAGTCAACTTTAGAGCCTAATGGTTATCTGTGACTCTACCGTATTTGACTGGGGATTTATGATTGGATCTCTGGGGAATTGACCCACCCAATTGCAGAGACCCAGTTTCTGGGTTATGTTGAGTTAGACCTGCAGTCAGTACCAAGGAAAGCAAAGCCCTGTATATACTGCAGGTTGAGAGGAGCAGAAGAATAAGAGTAGACTGAGAAAACCAAGCTATAGAGAGAAGAGTGGAACAGAAGCATATATATATTAGGGCAGAGAGAGCAAGGCAGAGTGAGAACGAGACCGGGAATGAGTTTTCTTCTGTGACCATTCCTAGCTGAGTGGCCCTTGTCCCAGGATCCTGCACCTCTCAGGCCTAGGTTTCTCTTCCCCTTTTGAAGAAATGTCCCTAGACAGACACAGGAGTGATTTGTGATCCAGATTAAGCTTCTGTTGCCTGGTTGTAGTTTGGCACTCCCCAGCAAGTTACCCTTTTTCTTACACTCTAATTCCATATTGACAAGCAAATTACCACATAATTCTTACAGTCTACAACCATGTGAATAGTAATAACTGCATCATTTCTAATTTTGATCTAGACTCATAAGTTATTCACAAGCCCTTTCTATTGTTTTTTAACAAGTATTCCCAAGCCAAAACAATGACTCACTTTTTGCACATTGTAATGATCCTGTTGGCCCTCTCCGGAACCCCTCTCCCTCTCAGGTCTTTAGCAAAACTAAATGTGAGTGCTTATTTTTTATTTTATTTTCAACCACCCTCACCCTCCAGTTATATTTTCCAGCAAGGGCTGGTTCTTGCTGCAATAACCTAGTGTGTGTGTGTGTGTGTGTGTGTGTGTGTGTGTGTGTGTGTGTGTGTACACACTATATATATATATATATGTATATATATATACATATACATATATACACACACACATATATATATATTTTAATTCTGGGTCATTTTGGACTTAATTTGTTTCTTTAATCAGTCTCACTTCAATTTCTGGCCTTCATTTGTTTCTTTAATCAGTCTCGCTTCAATTTCATCTTTCTGTGTTTGTCATCATGGCTTTGAAATATATGAGTATGTAGAAGATGGTAGAAAGATACTACGTTTCAAAGTTAACAGATAGTTGTGGATGGGAAATGATGCTGCCAGTGACAAAAAGAAAGGAGGAAGAGGAAAAGCAGAAGGACTTTAGTAATAAAAACAGAAAGAGTTGAGGTTGGGGAAATTAAGTAAAAACTGAGAGGTGACCAATCCAATGAATGGTGTGGTGCTAAATATACGTGTCTTGCCTTGTGACATCTCTTCTATTTTTTTTGTTGCATCTCTTATAAGTTTGTGCAAGTTGTAGAGATGGGTCTCTGTCTCATATTCTTTTTTTATTTTTGTTGTTTCGTATGAGATATTAATGAATAGTTGTTGACCAAATGATGTCTTAATTGATTCATCTTCCAACCTCTTGCACTCCAAATAAGTGTTAAATGATAGTGATGGTAGAACCATTTCAATGGGTCGGGTTCGGTGGCTCAGCCTGTAATCCCGCGCCTTGGGAGGCTGAGGTGAGTGGATTGCCTGAGCCCACGGGTTTGAGGCCCGCCTGGGCAATTTGGTGAGACCTCATCTCTACAATAAATCAAAAAAATTAGCCGGATATAGTAGCGCACACCTGTAGTTCCAGCTACTTGGAAGGCTGAGGCGGAAGGATCACTGGAACCCCAGCAGGCTGAGGCTGCAGTGGCCGGGAGTGGCCACTGCACTCCAGTCTGGGTGACAAAGTGAGATTCCAACTCAAAAAAAAAAAAAGAAAAAGAACCATTCAACTCCTCTCAGTGGGTCCCAAGTTCCTCTTCTTATTAGGCCATCAGTTAGATTAGATTAAAGCCTACCCTAAGGGACTCATTTTAACTGAATCATTTATTTAAAGGCCCATCTCTAAGTATAGTTATATTGTGAAGTATCGAGGATTGGTCTTCAATATAGAAACTTAGAGTGGAAGGCACATTTTAGCCTATACAATAGACTCTACAAGCATTTTCTTAGCTTGACAGTAGTTCTGTAGTGTAAATTATTTTAATATTCAAAGTTTATAATTTAAGAATGTGAATATTATAGGCCAGGTACAGTGACTTACACCTATAATCCAGGAGGCATTGGGAATCTGAGGTGGGAGGATTGCTTGAGACCAGGAGTTCAAGACCGGTCTGGGAAACATAGTGAGACCATGCCTTTACAAAAATATAAAAAATAAAAATTAGCCCAACATTGGGCTACTCTCGAGGCTGAGGTGGGAGAAACACTTAAGCCAAAGGATTAATGGTTGTAGTGAGCCATGATTGTGCCACTGCATTCCAATCCAGGAAACATAATGAGACCTTTTCTCTTTAGATGATAGATAGATAGATAGATAGATAGATAGATAGATAGATAGATAGATAGATAGAGAGATAGAGAGATAGAGAGATAGAGAGAGAGAGATAGCTAAACAGACAAAAACTTAAATCATCTGCCCTACGTCCAGTAGCTAGAAGTGGCAGACCTAGATTCAAATCTACAATTTCTGACTCTAAATACCACACACTTTCTACTTCAACACTCTTCTGAAACAAAGAAACATGACCAGAAAAAAAAACCATAGATGAGAATTGTCGAAAGATTGTAAAATTTCATCCCAACAGGAGGTCCCCTGTGACTCCCCAGAAAATCCATGACAATACCTTGTTTCTAAATCTAGCTGAATAGGTGACCTGAATTAACTCTCTCTACGTCTGTTTTGACATAAAAGAAATTTAAAACAATAAGACTTTCTCTTGTCCTCAGGGATTTTGAGGTCACCTGACGGAGACAGCATTTTTTAAAAAAAATTTATATTATGAAAATCTGTAGATACAGAGAAAAACAGAAACTCTAGTACAATGACTACTCATATATCTAAAAAGAGTAAACATTTTTAATATCTTGCAATTTTTACTTTACCTACCTATCTTCCTGTTATTCTATTTTCCTCTCTATTATTTTTCTATCATCTATCAACATTTATCTATCTATATATTTGCATATTGGATGAGCTATTGTGACATCTCACCTATAAATAGTTTGTCACGCATCTCCCAAAACAAAAATATTTTCCTACAAACCAACCTAAGCATGTTCTCACCTAATAAAATTAACAGTGATTTTCTAATATTATATAACAATCAATATTCAAATTTTTCTACTTGTTCTTAGGACATCCTTTATAGTTTAGAAATGTTTTAAGTGTAACTCTAGCCAAGAAGCATACATTTCATTTGATTGCTAAACTTGTTATATTTCATTAGTCCAGA
Organism: Carlito syrichta; assembly: GCF_000164805.1. Lineage (NCBI taxonomy): Eukaryota > Metazoa > Chordata > Mammalia > Primates > Tarsiidae > Carlito > Carlito syrichta. Next base: position 332,213 of record NW_007076497.1, on the reverse strand, counting down.
ATAGTTACTTTCTCCTGTTTTTATAACACTATCTTGTTGAAGAGATCAGGTACAAATGTTCCACATTCCAGATTTATCTCATTGTCTTCTCATAGCATTGTTTAAGTTGCCTATCTATACCTTGTATTTCCTGAAATTTTTGATGCAGAGCTGAAGATTTAATTCATTTTAGATTAATCATTTTAAGCAAGCCATGTTCATGGATGGCACTGGATTTTTTTATTTTTAGGACTTTTTAATTTTATTTCTAAAAATTGTAAAGATATGGGGTACAATTCAGGGTTAGGTACATAAGTGGTCACTGTACAAGTGAAGTTTGGGCTTCCCATTGGATCTCACTTCTCCTGGTTTGAGATCAAATACCCTTATGGATGTTATGTCCTGCCCCCCCCATCAGTGATCAACTACTACTAATCTCTTTCATGTGGCATTATGATGAATGTTTAGGGTCCATGTGTGAGTGAGAACATGTGGGACTCAGTTGTTTAAGGGTGGTGTTAAATTTCATTTTGCATCACATCAAGAGGCAGGTGATGTCTGGTTGACCTGCTCTTAGTGAGGCTAAGTTTAATCACTCAGTGACAGCTAGATTTTTCTATTGTAAAGTCAATGCTTCCAACTGCTTCTGATGAGAAAAGCAAGTTGTGTATGGAAAGTTACCTGGGCACTAAGCATATATCTGCTCCACATCAACCTTGCCCCACTGTTTTGGCATCTTTGGATAACCCTTGCCTGTGGACACCATTGACACTATCCAGTTAGGTGAACACTGGTCCAGTTCTTAGGTTATTAAAGGTACAGACTTCTCTGAGCAGTGTTTTGTAGTTTTCATTGTAAAGGTCTTTCACTTCTCTGGTTAGGAAGATGCCAAGGTATTTCATTTTTGTGTGTGTGGCTATTGTGAATGGAATTGTGTTTTTTATTTGGGTTTCTGTTTGCTTATTGTTGGTGCATAGAAGTGTAACTGTCTTTTGCACATTTATTTTATACCCTAAGACTTTGCTAAAGTCCTTTATCAGTACAAGGAGGTTTTTGACAGATTCTCTCAGGTTTTTGAGGTATAGAATCATGGCATCTGCAAAGAGGGATAACTTAACTTCCTCTTTTCCTATTTGGATACCACTGATTTCCTTCTCTTGTTTGACTGCTCTAGCTAAGACTTCCAATATTATGTTGAACATGAGGGGTAAGAGTGGGTATCCTTGTCTTGTTCCAATTTTCAGGGGAAATGGTTCCAATTTCTGTCTATTTAGCAATATGTTGGCTGTGGGTTTCTCGTAGATGGCTCTTACTATTTTGAGGTGTGTTCCACCTAAGGCTAGATATTTGAAGGTTTTTATCATGAAGCAGTACTGGATTTTATCAAAAGCCTTTCCCATATCTAATGATATAATCATGTGACTTTTGTTTGTACATCTATTGATGTATTTAAATACATTTATGGTCTTGCAGATGTTGAACCAGCCTGAATCCCAGAGATGAAGCCTACTTGGCCATAGTGGATGATTTTTGAAAAGTGTTGTTGGATCTGGTTTGCTAGAATCTTGTTGAGACATGCCTCAAAAGAAGACATATGAGTAGCCAACAGATACATGAAAAATGCTCAGCCTCACTAGTCATAAAAGAAATGAAAATTAAAACCACACTGGGATGCCAGTTAACTCCAGTCAGGATGGCCATCATCAATAACTCAAAAAACAACAGATGCTGGAGAAGATGCGGCAAAAAGGGAATACTTCTACACTGTTGATGAGAGTGTAAACTAGTACTACCCCTGTGGAAAACACTCTGGCAATTCATAAAAGATCTAAAAATTGACCTTCTATATGACCCCACAACCCCCCTACTCAGAATATACCTGGAGGAATTCAAATCACTCTATAAAAATATACCTGCACACACATGTTTATTGCAGCATTATTCACAATAGCAAAAACATGGAACCAACCATACCGCCCATCAAAAAAGCACTGTATTAAAAAATGTGGTACATAGACATGATGGAATAATACACAACCATATAGAAGGACAAAATTATGAACTTCACAGCAACCTGGATGGACTTAGAATCTATAATACCAAAACAAAGAACTAAGTACCACATTTTCTCACTCATAAGCAGACCTTGAACAACTTTCATGATACTATAAGAAAGGGATTAACAGCAGTGGGAAACTGCTAGGGATGGGGGTGGCAGAATTGGTAGTAGTGGGAAACTGCCGTGGGAGGGTTAGCACACCTCATTAACTAGGATACCTGCATAATGAACATTTGTATACCTAACCCTGCTATACATCTTTAAAAAAAAAAAAAAAAATTAAGGGTACAGACATGACCTTTCTTCCATCTCTGCATATCTCTGGACCAAAGTACAAAGGCTGACATGCACTATGTACTTAGTAAGGCTTTGTTTTATAATGATCCACAGGACACCATAAGCCAAATTTGTTATCTACTTACTTACCACACTACCAAAGGCTATTTCCCAAAACTACACAGATATAACATGACATGTAAACAGCAGGGCGCATATGTGCATTTTAAATTGTGATAAGTCATTTGATCTATTCCCCTTCTTTTAACTTGGTTTAACCTGAGCCCCATTTTGCCCATTTTCAGATGCTGTTTCAGGCCTCTGTGGGCCAGTGTTTTCCAAATTCTTTGGAAGAAGGCTCACAGGCAATATTATGCATGCCATGCTTTACTCTGAAAGCTGGCTAGATGATAGGGGAGAAAATTTAAATAAAGCATCTCTTTACTAACATGTTACCCCCTCACTAAATGAAAATATGAGTACTAAGTCGTCAGAAACTCCATCTAAAAACCAAATCATTAAAAGGCCTGAATAAACAGGTCACAAAAGAAGAAATAATAATGACCGCTATACTTTAAAGGGAAAAAGTTCCTATTCTGCTCCACCAGATGGTAAGTATTTTGGAATCAAGGATTCTGTCCAATTCATCTCTGCATCCTTATCCCCCAGACAAGAGGTTTTACACTCAGTAGTGTTGAAATAAATCTTTATTGATCAAGTTAGTAAACAGCCCTCAATAATCAAATCAATGTAAATTGGAGCAACAAAAGATCATTTTCAAATATCAAATTAGAGAAGATGTTTAAATGGTTTCAAAATACCGTAGAACTAACAATAATAAAGCAGGGCTTGAAAGAGCATATAAATTATGCATTTCTTAACACATAGAAAGATATATTCCAAATGTTAATGCTATTACCTCTGGGAAGTAAGATATGTGGGTAATATTTTTCTTATTCTCTGTTCAGCTCAGTATTTTCCAAATGTAATACAATAAACATGTTCATTATAGGGGGAAGAAGAATTTAAAGACAAAATGATTCCTTGCCATGCTTCCTCTTAGAGGACATGGCATGCGTGGACCACAGACCCTGGGGAAGCAGTGATTATTTTGATTGTTCTGTACATGTGTTCTCTCAGTCTAAATGCCTAAGTGACCTTCATATCGTGGGCATAAATATGTGCGAGTGTGTGTGTGTTTTCTTCCTTTTCTATTTTATTTCTTTCTTCCCCAGCAGGTGTGTTTGAATAGCAGCCCATTACTGCTCGCCTGGTGCTATAAATATTTATAAGCACGCTCCAAGGAAGCTATTGTATCATAAACTGGCCATTGGCATGGCCGGCTGCTATGTCTGAGTGGAGGTGTGAGACAGTTTCCGGGGATGGGAGCTCTACTCAACATGAAGCACTGGAGTCTGTGAGGCATGAAGGTCTAGGCAGAGGTTTGTGAAAGACATTAAGTTCATCTCTGAGGCTTGGGTCTGATGGCTGTAGAGTAGGTTGGAGTCACGAAGTCCCTGTTGGGTTGCATTTGTTTTAGTTTACGGGGGAGGGAGGGGTTACAGCTGGATTGGACAACTGGATTGGTCCTTGTAACACCCAGGGTGAGATTCCTGTGTGTTATTCCTATTTGTAGTTTTAAGGAAGTGTGTGTGTGTGTGTGTGTGTGTGTGTGTGTGTGTGTGTGTGTGTGTGTGTGTGACTAAGATCAGCTTAATGTCAGAAGGGATACTCAAAGGTGTTGGCCACTGAGTGTGCACAAAAGTCATGGGAACACCCTGCCCTCTCCTGGTGTGGAAAGACAAATCATGCTGGTTCTGAGAGTTCAAAAATGAGATCCTCAGCCGGTCCCGGTGGCACAGCCTGTAATCCCACGCTTTGGGAGGCTGAGGTGAGCAGATTGCCTGAGCCTACAGGTTCGAGACACACCTGGGCAACTTGGCGAGACCTCATCTCTACAATAAATCAAAAAATTAGCCGGGCGTGGTAGCCCACGCCTGTAGTTCCAGCTACTTGGAAGGCTGAGGTGGAAGGATCACCAGAGCTCAGCAGGTTGAGGCTGCCGTGGCCAGGAGTGTGCCACTGCACTCCAGTCTGAGCTACAGAGTGAGACTCCACTCAAAAAATAAAAATGAGGTCCTCTACCTAGGACTAAGCACACTCCAAATCAGAGAAAGGCTAAATTCATTGCATTTGACCAGCATAAGTGGACAGGAGATGGTAGATACCTTCAACACCAAGCAACTGCCCCAAACATTGCTTACACCAGAATGAACTTGGGTAGTTAAGAAATGAGGTACCAGCCTCCACATGGTTTCCAAACAGTTGCATACCTATCCTCAGTCTCATGCAGTGGCCAGAACTCTGAATCTAGGTTCAGAAGACCTCACTAGCTTCAAGCCCTAATTTTGTCATCTATGGGATGCAGGGCAAGTCACTTAAACACAGACTCACTTTTCTTATTTGTAAAATACACACATTGCATGAAGTTTGTTAGAACATGCAAGGTGTTTTTTAACTGTGCTTGGCACATGGAAAGTGCTCAATAAATATTGGCTCTCATTTTTCAAATTATTTTTAGTACAAAATATATATTTTTAACCTTAGTGTGGGCTCCACTTCCTTCACCTTCTGTCAATCCACCCATCCAGAGCAAAGTTTTCAACAAAGGCTAACTGGCCTGGTGGTTTCATTGGGACATGATCCCAGGGAGGAGGGACAGAAAAGTGAAAGAGGGAGGGGAAACCTATGCATGAATGCATTATCCAATTAGCCATTGTCACAGGGAACTGATGCTCAATTCCACTGGAGCTTCCAGGAAAATGAATGAAACGGATCTCAGAACAGTCTACCTGGGGATGAAAGGCAGAAGCATTTATCTATTGACTTTGGAGGAGGTGCTGTCTCTGAGCATCTACAAGCTGCTGATTGAAACCTGCTTGCAACTGTTCACTACCAACTGGCTGTAGCAAGGTGGATTCAAGAGTGCGCTACATAAAAAGTTGAAACCATGACCATTTCAGTTTCTAACTCATCTGGGTAGGTCTAGAGGGGTGATGGGCTAGGCCTGCTCAGGAGTCTAATTTGTAATAACTATGGAGTTTGATAGGAAACAGAAATGGCTACACATTTTAAAACTAATAACTACCCTGGTGAATAAGACCCCTGATGCATTAGAGGACAAATGTCACCTCTCAATAGCCTAAAAAGTATAATGAATGGTAAGCATGTGGGGGTGCAAATGTTAGGTGAAGTAGTGACATAGAGGTCATGAGGGAAGAAGAGGACAATTTCTTGCATTAGGTGCTGGAATATGTTTCTGTCCCTATCCACATTGACCTCTCCTAGACCCCATAGTTTGGGTTAAAGAGAAGGAAAACTCTGTGATTATGCAAATTCAGGCAGAACTCTGTGCACTGGACATTTCTGGAAGACACTGAGGGCAAGAAAAATAGAGGGTTCTGACTGATAAATCAGAAAGCAAAAATGGTCACATCATCCCAAATAGAAAATAGAAGAGCCTTTTATACCAAAGTATCTTGGGGTTAGCTAGCCCTAACACCTGAGGTGTGGAATCCATCAAAAGTGATCATATGAAAGACTTAGGAACTTAGACACTGTATGTTTTGACACACACCAAAAGGAAAGATTTCTATAGTCCTATAGAAATTCTGTTTTATATTATTATTTTACTTTTTTTGCCTCCTCAGCTGTTAGTCTGAGCAATAATGGCTAGAGTACTACCTAGTTCATCAGATTCATTTGAGAGTTATATTAGATAACGTAAACTTTAAAAAAGCTTTAGTAATCTTAGAGAAATAAGATTTATCCACATCCTCCTCCTTCTTATTATTAGTATTACTGTTATTCCATTATTGCTTTAAAGCACCATTAAGCCATTTTAATCATTTTTTGTGGAAACCCTCTTAAAATCAATTATATAGCTCCTGGCATTTTAAAACAAATATAGAAAACAATAACATTTTCCATTGGTGTTTCAGGATTTTCATTATTAATATTCATATTGGCCTCTACTGTCATATAGTGTTGATATGGGGTGAGCGATTTGTCACTATTCAGGATGGTTCTTCACTACCACGTTTCTTATAATTTTTCTGCCTCTTCTCTCACTATCAGACTGTCAGCTGCCACCTCTTTGTTGTCAGTCTTCCTGCCTTTTGTTCGCCTGTTTCTAATCAGTACAGTGGCCATATATTGTTAAGCAAATATTGAGACACAAGATCTGGCAGAGGATATTTGTATCTTAAATGTGTGTCGGGGGGGATAATGCTTGTGTGTGCATGTGTATATGAAACAAGTTGGAACATACCTCTGAATGCCTGAATACTAAAAACTTCTGGGACATATTGTTTAAAATAATGTTGTCCCTGGGAAATCCATATATATGGTTGTCATGACAGCTAAATTGACAATAACTAGGGCCTCACTGAAGTATCGTGTAAAAAGAGCAAACGAAATGGCACCAAATACATGAAGATTAAATATGTGGCAACACAAAGTTTGGCCTAAGAATAGCATCACCGTTAATCCATTCTTACTGTCATTATGGAGGATTTACTTGTTCACACACGTTGTCTTCACACATTCTTGGTAACACACAGCCTCATCTTCTCTACAGAATCATATTATTGTGTATGCATGCCAGGGCAGCTGGTAGGAAATTGAAAAATTCCTCTAAATTCTTAAAACTACCAACACATTGAAGTTAGGATTGGAAGATCTGTGTTCTAGTCAACTGCGTGACTGGGCAAGTCACAATCCCTCACAAAGGGATGCTTTCTCGTTTACTAAATAATGAGACCGACCGTTTTTTACAGTTATTTTGAGTTCTTGTGGATGAGATGGACACTTTTAAAGGAAAGGCAACTGGAAATTTAAAACCAGAATTTTGTCAAAATGAATTGTTTGTCCGTGGATATCAATAGGAAATTTTAAACCAGCAAAGTGACTATTAGAGCTCTGGAGAGACATCAACTTTTGAGTTTCAGCATTCTCTGTGATTTAACATGCCCCACCTAGGTATAGCTAAGAATAGTAACCAAACTATTTGACAACTAATACAGCACAGAAACCTACCAATTTGAATAGATATATTGCCAGTGTGGCTTGTACTGAGGGTAGTCGGAGGGCAGTGAATATATGTTTCGGGACTGTCACTTTTTTTTAACAGCAGCGTGTTTCACTACCTTGATCAATGCCTTTCTTATGAGAGCTGAAAATAAATAGGTGTTGTACAAATGAATGATCGTGTGAGTGCATGAACTCAAACATGTAACAAATAGGTGATGAATGTCATGGTTTATGCCTTTAAGAAAAAGGAGTGCATAGAGAGAAGAGCAAGGACCAGCACATTTTCTGAGCAAGATGAAAAAGAGAATGCAGTTAAGGAAACAAAGAAGGAGTGATTAAAGTGTTTGTTTGAAGAAAAACAGAAAGAACAATGTCATGGTTAGCCCAGGGAGAAAAATATTTCATAAAGAATTTGGCAATCAACAACGTCAAATTCTGCAGAGGGAAAAACATCCTGTTACTTTTGGCCTTCTGGTCAGTTTTTTTTTTTTTTTCCCTTTAGTTCTCTTAGAGGATGAAGACAGAAAAGAAAGGCCATGGAAAATGTCAGGTCACCGCAGTCCCTTCTGTAGCAGTTGGTGTAAAAGTTCAAAGGGGAAGAGCAGGCGTAGCTGCAATATGAGAGCTTATCTGTGGACTTTATCTATGCATGATATCTCTTTCATTACAGTCATTCCACACATGCTGGGAAGGAGTGCTTAGTCACTGCAATCTACCTTATGTCACATTTCTCTAAGATTTCTATTCTGCCTGCCTGGTTTTAGCTAGCTGCCAGATGCTTTGCCAGATGTTCTAAATGTGGACATGGTTATTTAGTTCCTAGAGACTGCAGGCTCTAATGCCCAATCCTCCGATTTTTGCTGAGAGTTTTAGGGCAAATAAATTGCAGATGATGCAAGGGAAATGGTCACCAGAATGGAGTATGCAGTGTTGCCAAGAAAGCCACGTATTTGTAGGGAAGTGGTAGGCTCTGCCTCTTTCTACTAGATATCCTGTTTTATAACAAGAAGAGATGTGAAGGCATGCCAAATGCACTTATGAGTAACTCAATTATGGTCAAATGAATTCTCATCTAGGATATGAAACAGGTTGGCCCCAGTGTTACGTTCTCTTTGTTCCACTGCTGAGCCCCCTTCCCATTGGTCAGCATCCACAATGAGATAAGCACCTCCTGGTTTGGTTGCTGTAGTTTTAACATTATTTTATTTCTAAACTTCACTTATTTGAAACTGATCAGAGCATCTGGCTACAATACCTTACTGACGTACACCAGATTACTAGTTCAGACCATATATATAGCCCAGCTCATGTCGTTTATGCCCCATAGCCAGGTCTGCATAAACAGTTACAGCCACCTTGCCATCATGTGTCACAGGGCCACAGAGACATGAAAGTATGTATGGATCAGTAAGTCATTGATCATTAGTGAAAATTCTATGGAACAAATGTTCTACCATACAAACAACAACTCTCCTCTCATCTTTTTCTCCTTCACCCATTTACTGAGACAAGAACCTTATAAAACCTTAAATGCAATAATTCTCAGACCTTCTCAATGAAGCAACAACCACTGTCATCTCCAATGGAGAGATGAGCACTATAGGTAGAGAAGTTGGGTGAAGCAGGCAAAATCAGAACTGGTCATCCAAAAAGACCAATTTCCTTAACTAGTGTATTTATCCCTTCTTATCAGAAAAAAATGGTATATTGTGGGAGTTTAGGATGATTTACCTCTTCAGCTCGGTACATGCTAACTCTTCACCCTCCTGAGAAAAAAAACCACAGACCCTTCTTCTAGGTCTCCATCTCTTAGTCTCAGGTGGCTCCTATGCCTGTCACATTTTATATGCCTGGTGAATCAAAGTACTGCTTTTGTATATAAGAAAAAAAAAGTACTATCACCATCTACTCTGCATAAATTGTGTATCCATAAATAGATGTGTACATATTAGCTATATTTCAACTTTAGACACTCTCTGCACATTACTTTCACATTTCTACATGTGATGCTCCCTCTAGGGAGGGAAAGAGAGGGAGAAAAAAGACAACTGTGCCTAACATGACTAGTCATCATTGTGCAGTTATAGAGAACATTTGTTTATGGAGCTTTAAAAAAGAGAGTTGGGTACCATTTCCACCTTTGAAATGCTGGCAAAGATTGTGGTGTACCTTCTCAGAGTAGTACGTAAAAAGCTTAATTTTCTTCTTCTAATATTCTAAGCATCTTTCTCCCCAGTCATTAACTAGATGCCCCCTGGTGTTTGGTATTTTTCTGTCATGTTAAAGTGATAGAACAACCCTTACAGTATTGCCAGTCATGGAAACACCTGTGCTATCTCATTTCTACACCGTGGTGCTAATGGGGAGTTTGATTTAAGGAAATGTCCACAGGTAGCACGGTCTTCACTACTACACAACTCTTACCTCTGATATGTTCTATGTGCACCCACAGAAGACTCCACATGGGGAGGATGCCTGGATTTAGCTCTGGAGTTTTTGCTCCAAAAACATCATATGAGGAAATACACATCATTTCAATCACAGCCTCTTTAGATTTCTAGAGCAGGTGTATATATTCATTGATTCAAAAATATGTATTGAGGCCTTATTATGTACCAGACACTGGGGAAAACATGATGGGCAGATCAGTCACTTGTTTTCATGAAGCTTAATATCTAATAAGAGAAAAAAAATGAATAATCATTCAGAAAATATAAAATCATATCTCTGATAATTGTAAAAAAAACAAAGGGGACTTCTACTTGTAAAAAAATATAGAGCAGATGTACTTTTTTGATTTGTCTGCTAAATATAACTAAAATACTGCACAGTGTATACAAAACATATATAAGAAAACTCTGAAAGTTGGAGAGAAGAAGATAGAGTGACTAGGGACTGAAGGAACCCAAAGAACGCGGCGAGGGGGGTGAGTGACCTAAGTTTTATGTTTGCCTTATGCATCCTTATCTTGGAGCTACTGAAGCTGCCAGTCAAGAAACTTCAGCAAACAACAGTCAACAGGGAAGGAGGGAGAAAGTGGTTTCTAGAATTGCCACATGATATTTTTTAAAATATTTAGTTTTTAACAACAACAAAAAATTATGAGACATGCAAAAGAATAAGAATGTAGGGCCCACCTGCAAGAAAAAGGAAGTCAATAAAATTATTTATAAGGAGGTCTTGACAATAAATCTATTAGATAAAGACTGAAAATAAGCTATTTACATTTATTCGAAGAACTAAAAGAAATCATATTTAAAGAACAAATTATTAATTTATTTTGGGTGTTTTTTTTTTTTGAGTCAGAGTTTCACTCTATTGCCCAGGCTAGAATGCAGCGGCATGATCATGACTCAACATAACCACAACCTCCAGGGTTTAAGTGATCATTCCATCTCAGCCTCCCAAGTAGCTGGGATTCCGAGCTTTTTTTTTTTTTTTTTTTCTAGAGACTAGGTCTCACTATGTTGTCTAGACAAGGTTTCATTGTGTTGTCTAAACTGGTCCCAAACAATCCTCCTGCCTCAGTCTCGCAAAGTGCTGGGAATTCAGGCATAACTCATAGCGTTGACCAAGAACAAATTAAAAGTAGAATTATGTCTCATGAAATGGAATATATATTTTAATAGATATCGAATTTTTTAAAAGAAGAAAATAAAAATTGTTGAGTTGAAAAGTAAAAAACTAAGTTGAAAAATACATAGAGGGACTTACCAACACATTTGAGCAGGTAGAAGAAAGATCCAATGATACATTAATTGAGATTATCCAGGCTGAGAAAATAAGCAAATAAAATAAAATGAAGAAAAATAAACAGAGCCTCGGAGTATGAGATACCATCAAGCATACCAACACATGCATAATGGGAATTCCAGAAATAGAGAAGAGAAAAAAAGAGAAGGAAAAATGGTTAAGAACTTCCCAAGATTGATTAAAAGATTTAATCTGCAAATCCAAGAAACTTAACAAATACCAAGTAAGATAGAAATTCATAGATAGACTCATCATATTCAAATTGTTAAAGGTCAAAGTCAGAAAAAAAAAAATTAAAGCAGCAAGATAAAAGATACTGAATAAGATTAATATCTTATCTTTTATAAGAAATCATAGATATACTTTTAGTTCTTTGCATAATCTCCATACCACTTTCCATAAAGATTGTACTAATTTACCTTTTTCCCCTTTTTCCACATCAACGTCTATTGTTTTTTGATTTTTTAAATAATTACTGGATACGGCGGCTCACGCCTGAAATCTCAGCATTTTGGGAGGCAGAGGCAAGAGGATTGCCTGAGCCAGCAAGTTCGAGACCAACCTGGGCAACTAGACAAGACCTCGTCTCTACAATAAATCAAAAAATTAATCCAGCATGGTGGCACATGTCTGTGGTTGCAATTACTTTGAAGGCTGAGCTGGAGGGATCACCTGAGCACAGGAGGTCGAGGCTGCAGTGGCTGTGAGTGTGCCACTGCACTCTGCCCTGGATGACAGTGTGAGATTCCTACTAAAAAATAAATAAATACATCAATAAACAAACAAATATATGAAATAATAATGACCATTCTGACTGGTGCAATGTGATATCACATTGTGGTTTTAGTTTGTATTTCCATGACTATGAGTAATATTAAACATTTTTTATATGTTTATAGGCAATTTGTATATCTTCTTTTGAGAGATGTCTATTAATATAATTTTCCTGCTTTTTATTTTTATTTATTTATTTTAAAGATATGGGGTACAATTGAGGGTTAGGTATACAATTTCCATTATGTCGGTATCCTGTTGATAAGGTATGCGCCTCCCTCCCCTGGCAGTTTCTCTCAACTGCCAATCCCACCACCCCCCTCCTAGCAGTTTCCCACTACTGCCAATCCCTTTCTTATAGTATTATAATTGTTCAGGGTCCCCTTATGAGTGAGAACATGTGGTACTCTGTTCTTCATTTCTGTGATAGATCTCTGAGTATGATAGACTCTAAATCAATCCAAGTTCCTGCAAAGTTCAAGTGTTTGTCCTTCTTTGTGGTTGCATAATATTCCATTGTGTATACATACTGCATTTTTTTTAATCCAGTCCAGCTTCGATGGGTAGCATGGTTGGTTCTACGTTTTTGCTATTGTGAATAGAGCTGCAATAAACATGCATGTGTAGGTACCTTTGTTATAGAATGATTTGAGTTCCTCCAGGTATATTCCCAATAGGGGGATTGCTGGGTCATATGGAAGGTCAATTTCTAGTTTTTTCAGAAATCACCACACTGTCTTCCAAAGAGGTTGCACTAGTTTGCATTCCCTCCAACAGTGTAGAAGCATTCCTTTTTCTCCTCATCTTTGCCAGCATCTGTTGTTGTTTGTTTTATTAATGATGGTCATGCTTACTGGGGTTAGGTGTTATCTCAGTGTGGTTTTGATTTGCATTTCTCTGATGATTAGCGAAGCTGAGCACTTTTTCATGTGTGTGTTGGCTGCCCATATGTCTTCTTTTGAGAAATGTCTATTCATGTCTTTTGCCCACTTTTTAATGGGGCTGTGTTTCCTTTTTTTTTTTTTTTGCCTTTTGGTGCGTTTGAGTTCCTTGTAGATCCTAGATGTTAGGTCTTTGTCAGACATATAGTTGTCTCCTTGCTCTCTTGATTGTTTCTTCTGCTATGCAGAAGCTTGTCAGTTTGATGGGGTCCCACTTGTCTATCTTTTCTTTTATGGCATGGGCACTTGGGGTTTTGATCAGGAATTTGTTACCAGTTTCAATTTCCATAAGGGTGTCTCCTGCATTTTCCAAGATTCTTTTTTTTTTTTTTTTTTTTTTTTT